>NW_026705636.1:0-300000 GCF_029867415.1 Vicia villosa | reverse complement strand
ATGGATCACGAAAATCTGTTATCGGCGAAGTCAACCTCCCCATGACAATTGGTCCACATACATTTCAAATCACCTTCCAGGTCATGGACATTCAAGCTGCTTATAGCTGTCTGTTAGGACGACCATGGATCCACAAAGCAGGGGCAGTAACTTCTACGCTCCATCAAAAGTTAAAATTTGTAACAAATGGAAAATTGGTAACAATAAGTGGGGAACAAGCCTTAATGGTGAGTCATTTATCCAATTTCTCTTTCATTGGTGCTGATGATGTGGAAGGAACTCAGTTCCAAGGTCTCTCTTTAGAAGACGAATCTTCCAAAAAGAAAGCGTCAATCTCTTCTTACAAAGAGGCAGTAAAAGTAGTGAACGATGGAACTACCACTGGCTGGGGGCAAGTTGTGATCCCGACCAAGAATGAAACTAGAGCAGGTCTCGGATGTTCACCAACATTCTCAAACTGCACCAAGAAGGATGAAACCCTTCGTCCGATCAAAGAAACATTCATTAGTGGAGGATTCCTTAACCCAATTCCTCAAGAGGTCAATGTCCTTATTGAAGAATGCATCGAAGAAGGCCTCTCTGATCCTGAAGAAGAATGGAAATGTTATCTCAATGACTCGGGATACATATCTCAGGAAGAACCATATCCTCCTTCAGAGAAAACAAGTGCTAAAGAAATTCCGCCTATTCCTGCAGAGGTTTGGGACACCTTGGGACAACCAAGTGGAAAATTTGATTATATGGTGAAATACACTGCACCTGAAAGTTCAAAGATTGCGATTGAAGATATCCAACCAACTGGATGGGGAGATTCCTTTGAATATAATAGTCAACCAGAAGAGGCTTATCAGCCCTATCAATTTTCTCAGCAGCCTGAAATTACTGAAGATTTCGGCTTCAACGCATCTACCAAGATTTATAATCCTAAAGATGGTTATTATCACATAAATGCCATTTTTGAAGATGAAGGGGAAGATGGCCCCGCAGTTGACTCGGAAAGTGTCTCTGACAATGAGTCTCTTCATCCTGAAGACTGGGAATTACATCCTGAAAATTCTGAAGATTGTGACTCATCTTATGCTCTTCAAGAAGTAGAAGAAGACCGTTTCAACTCTACAAAGAACAAGGGTGACAAACCAGGACCTTCAAATCCTGCTCGACCAGCGGTCAATGTCAATACTGAAGATAATTCTGAGGGAAATTTTCCTGAATACATAATACACAGAGGAGTTCGTTGCTACTGGAAAGCTGTCGATGTTCCGAATGTTGTTCGCCGCTCAAAGTAATCACCTTGCTGTTATTTTGACCTCCTGCCCAGCCCAAAGCAGAGAGATGTTTTATAGGGCTTTGCTTTTAAATGTTTTGCCCAAATAACTTTGTGTATAGGGCTTTGTTTTAAAAGTTTCCCTCTTTGTCCTGCCCGAGACAAATGAGTTTGTGTTTAGGGCTTTGTTTCAAAAATGAATCATAAATAAAGTGTCATTTTGAATTCCCTACACTATGTGTTTTAATTTTTTGCTTTTTTCTGGAAATGGTAATCCTAAAAAACCAAAAAAAAAAAACTTTTCAAAAAAAATAAAAAATCTGCATACACTCTTGCATTCATAAATTTTCTGAAATAAATATAAATCATATGTGCAGATTTACTATTGATAAACCCATTGAATGCAATAACCCTATGCCCTCTCCCAACTTTGAGTTTCCTATGTTCGAAGCCGAAGAAGAGGAAGAAGAAGAGATCCCGAATGAGATATCCCGATTACTTAAGCACGGGGAAAGAGCCATTCTGCCTCACAAAGAGCCTTTAGAAAAGATCAACTTGGGTTCTGAAGAAGACAAAAAAGAAGTGACCATTGGATCACTGCTTGATGCTGATATCAAGAGTAAGTTGACAGACCTTCTTAAAGAATATGTTGACGTGTTTGCCTGGTCCTACCAAGACATGCCTGGGTTTGATACCAATATTGTTCAGCATTACTTGCCATTGAAGCCAGAATGTCCGCCAGTTAAGCAGAAATTGCGAAGGACTCACCTTGATATGGCTAACAAGATCAAAGTGGAAGTTCAAAAACAGCTCGATGCAGGTTTTCTTGTCACCTCCGAGTATCCTCAATGGTTGGCCAACATAGTGCCAGTTCCGAAGAAAGATGGCAAAGTCAGAATGTGTGTTGACTACCGTGACTTGAACAAGGCCAGTCCAAAAGATGACTTTCCATTACCACATATTGACATGCTGGTTGATAACACCGCTAAGTTCAACGTCTTTTCCTTCATGGACGGGTTCTCTGGTTATAATCATATTAAGATGGCTCCTGAAGACATGGAGAAGACATCTTTCATCACCCCATGGGGTACCTTTTACTACAAAGTGATGCCGTTTGGATTAAAGAATGCAGGCGCAACTTACCAAAGGGCAATGACTACTCTCTTTCATGACATGATGCATAAAGAAATTTAAGTTTATGTGGACGACATGATAGCCAAGTCCAGCACAGAAGAAGGACATATTGAATACCTTTTGAAGTTGTTTCAACGACTAAGGAAATATCAGCTTCGCTTGAATCCTAACAAATATACTTTTGGGGTTAGATCTGGAAAACTCTTGGGGTTCATTGTCAGCCAAAGAGGAATTGAAGTAGATCCCGACAAAGTCAGAGCTATTCAAGAGATGCCTGCACCAAAAACTGAAAAGCAAGTAAGAGGATTTCTTGGACGATTGAACTATATCTCCAGATTCATCTCTCAAATGACTGCTACTTGTGGGCCAATTTTCAAGCTTCTCCGCAAAGATCTAGGGGTTGTATGGACTGAAGATTGCCAAAAAGCGTTCGACAGTATCAAGGAATACCTGTTAGAACCACCAATATTGATTCCTCCGGTTGAAGGAAGACCACTAATCATGTACCTTACCGTGTTGGAAGAATCCATGGGTTGTATGGTTGGACAGCAAGATGAAACCGGTAAGAAGGAGCATGCTATCTATTACCTGAGTAAGAAATTCACAGATTGTGAGTCTCGTTACTCCATGCTCGAAAAAACATGTTGTGCTTTGGCTTGGGCTTCAAAACGTCTCCGCCAATACATGATCAACAATACTACTTGGTTAATCTCCAAAATGGATCCAATCAAGTACGTCTTTGAAAAGCCTGCCTTAACAGGAAGGATTGCCCGATGGCAAATGCTGTTATCTGAGTATGACATCGAGTACCGTGCTCAAAAAGCGGTCAAAGGAAGCATTCTCGCCGATCATTTGGCGCATCAACCAATTAATGAATATCATTCTCTCAAGTTTGACTTTCCTGACGAAGATGTCTTGTACTTGAAGATGAAAGATTGTGACGAACCGTTACCTGAAGAAGGTCCTGATCCTGGATCAAGATGGGGCCTAATTTTTGATGGAGCAGTAAATGCTTTTGGCAATGGAATTGGGGCAATCATCATCACTCCCAAGGGTACTCATATCCCATTCTCCGCCAGACTGCTATTTGATTGCACCAACAACATCGCAGAATATGAAGCTTGTATCATGGGTCTCGAAGAAGCCATTGACTTAAGGATCAAGATCCTAGACATATATGGAGATTCAGCTCTCGTGATCAACCAAATCAAAGACAAGTGGGAAACTTACCACCCTGGTTTGATTCCTTACAGAGATTATGCAAGACGTCTGTTGACTTTCTTCAACAAGGTTGAATTGCATCATATACCTCGAGATCAGAATCGAATGGCAGACGCCTTGGCTACTCTATCTTCCATGTTCAAAGTCAATCATTGGAACGATATGCCTACAGTCAGAATTACGCGCCTTGAAAGGCCCGCCTATATGTTTGCAACCGAAGCAGTCATCGATGATAAACCGTGGTTTCACGACATCAAACGCTTCCTTCAAACTCAAGAGTACCCACTTGGGGCATCAAACAAAGATAAGAAAACTCTAAGGAGGCTTTCTGGCAGTTTCTTCCTTAACGGAGATGTGCTATACAAAAGAAACTTCGACATGGTCTTGCTCAGATGCGTGGATAGACACGAAGCAGACATGTTAATGCATGAAGTGCATGAAGGGTCCTTTGGAACTCATTCAAATGGGCATGCAATGTCCAAAAAGATCTTAAGAGCAGGGGACTATTGGTTGACAATGGAATCTGATTGTTGTAAACACGTGAAGAGATGTCACAAGTGCCAGATCTACGCAGATAAGATCCATGTGCCACCGACTCTACTCAACGTTCTCTCATCTCCATGGCCTTTTTCCATGTGGGGTATCGACATGATTGGAATGATCGAACCGAAAGCTTCAAATGGTCATCGTTTCATCTTAGTGGCTATTGATTACTTCACCAAATGGGTCGAAGCAGCATCTTACGCCAATGTTACAAGAACAGTGGATGTGAGGTTTATCAAGAATAACATCATTTGCCGATATGGTGTTCCCAGCAAGATCATTACTGACAATGGTTCGAACTTGAACAACAAAATGATGAAAGAATTATGTGAGGAATTCAAGATTGAGCATCATAACTCTTCTCCTTACAGACCAAAAATGAACGGCGCCGTTGAAGCTGCCAACAAGAACATTAAGAAGATCGTCCAGAAAATGGTCGTCACTTACAAAGACTGGCACGAAATCCTGCCATTTGCTTTACATGGGTATCGTACTTTAGTGCGTACTTCAACAGGGGAAACTCCCTTTTCTTTAGTATACGGCATGGAAGCTGTGCTCCCCGTAGAAGTTGAAATCCCATCAATGAGAGTCCTCATGGAGACTAAGTTATCAGAGGCTGAATGGTGTCAAAGAAGATACGATCAATTGAACTTAATCGAAGAAAAACGTATGACTGCTCTATGCCATGGACAGTTATACCAAGCAAGGATGAAACAAGCCTTCAACAAAAAGGTTCGACCTCGTGAATTTCAAGAAGGCGACCTCGTGCTTAAAAAGATCTTGTCTTTTCAACCAGATTCTAGGGGCAAATGGTCTCCCAATTACGAAGGCCCGTATGTTGTCAAAAGAACATTTTCTGGCGGCGCCATGACTCTTGCAACCATGGATGGTGATGAACTCCCACATCCTGTGAATGCTGATGCAGTCAAGAAATACTTTGTCTAAAAAAGAAAAAAACAGCTCGGTAAGTTGAAAACCCGCAAAGGGCGACTTAGGCAAAAATGAGCGTCTCGGTGGACTGAAAACCCGAAAGGGCGGTCCAGGCAAAAATTAGAGACAATAAACAGAAAAATTCATCCTGGTAGATTGAAAACCTGAAAGGGCAATCTAGGCAAAAATTAAGGATTTATGACAAAGTAACTGCATCAGTCTGTACTTCGTCACCTGAAGAGTCTTTTTCATCAAAGGATCTACAATCAAATCATCGCCAATCTGAAGCAACAAGCACAGTTAGAACTCAAAGTTGTTAGGGTGAATAGTGGTTATTGCTTTCAATCTAGCCTTTTCCGCATAATTACCATTTCCAACTTTTGTAAATACTCCATGGAATCACGCCTTTAGCTGATTACCATCCTATTAAATAAATTTGAGCCTTGTGCCCATTTGTTTGCAATTCTTGATTTCTTCTAGTTTGCAAAATGACGCTTTAATTGTGTTATTCACTTTTGAAATAAAAAGAAAAAAAAGTTTTAAATGAATTTACTTTTCTTTTTCAAAATAAAAGCGAAACTTTCCTTTGAGTGGTGAACAACCGAAGGAACATCAACAGCTATCTCCATAGGATGAGTCAAAGATTATGATAGGAAAAGCTCTTCTATCCCCAGTTAAAAAGGTCTTTTATCCCCAGTGACGAAGATTTTCTAACTCCAGTGAAGAAGTTCTTCCATCTTAATAAGAAAAGATGCTTATCTTCCTCAGAGAAGTTTAAAGCACACAACACCATTCATCAACTGTATTATCTGCACCGTGTTGAAGAACATTTACCAAGTATCTGGTTGTATTGCGACATTGGTCCTTCTCCAGTATATACTCCTTTGTCTGTCAGTATCGTCAGCATTCATGACATTCATCATTCATACATATTTGCATCATTTATGCATTCTTGCATTTTTCAATGTTTGCTTCGAAATAATTTGTTCAGGATATATTTATCCCAAAAAAGAAAAAAGAAAAAGAAAAAAAAAAGAAAAAAGAAAAAAAAGAGAAACAAGTATGGGTGTGTCATCTCTCCAAGTAGGTTGTCACCCATAAGCAAAAAGAACATATTCTTTCTCCAGTTCCCCACTGAGATCATCCCTCGTGGAAGAAGGTTGCTTTAGTTTCTCCTCTCAAAACGAAGGAGAAAATCCCCAGTTGAGTTCATCCCTCATTGGGTACAAAGTCTTGTTTGACTGTTTCTTTCCAATTCATTCATGGATAGAACCCTGTCTTTACCAGAGATTCAAATTCCGATTCCCCAAATAGAGTCGTGAAAAACAGACAATAAACAATAGCCTCATCATCTGAGCAGTTTATGTCTCTTCTAAAAGACTTTTCCTCTCTAGGAAATCAATCACGAAGACCATGTGACAATCAGGGCCTTATTACTGTTCACAAGGCTGAATAACCAGTAATTTCCATAGCAAGGTCTCCATAATCATTTTATCACTCGGCTGATAATTGATCTTTTCTTCAGAACCGCTATCAAGAGGCTGATAGTCGGTAACCTTTTGTTCTGGTTATATTATTTATCATGTCTATCACCATGCTGATAGTCGGTAATATTAACCGAACCTTTGAAACTCTTATTTTCCATGTCAAGTCTATCACCATGCTGATAGTCGGTAATAAAGTTTCATACCTTTCACCATCGCATTATTAAACAAGTCTATCCCTATGCTGATAGTCGATAATGTCGATAGGTAAGCTTTTCTTACAAAGCTATCATTCCCCGGTGAAGCATACACTTGCTTTCCCAAAAAAAACGGGTTCTCTTTCTAAAAACGGATTGAGACATCCTTCCCGGTCTCTTTTCCCCAGCGGAGTCAGTTCTTGATATTCCCTCGGTAAAGATATCCTTGCATCATTCGCAATTTTGGTATCTTAGGTCCAAAATTTGCGTCTTTTGATATTTAAGTCTCTTCCACCTATCAAAACGAAGATTTTCAATCTTCATGTCTCAGGTTGAAGAAACTTAAATAGGGGCATCTGTCATACCCCAATTTTTGACCTAAGACACCACCTCATATCATCTGCATATGCATCATTTGCATCTCTAACAAATTGCATAGCTTGTGTTTGCTACTTGTGCTCAGCAGGGTTTAATCAAGAAATCACTCATCAGTACTGGTAACAACCAATTAGGGTTTTGTTCTCCCTTCATTTCAAAAGAACTATCTTCATCAACAGTCACCATCTGGTCCTCAAAGTTTAACTTCAACAAGCTCAAAAGCTATGAATCAACCAGATTAGGGTTTTGACTGAAGACAGTATACTCCTGACTTTTGCTCAGGATTTGACCTAATGACTTGGGACATGACCTCAGGACCCCAAGTACATCATTTTGACCTAATCTATTGACTCAAGACATCTCCTACACAAGGATTGATCAACAGTGGAATTTCAAATCATCAGATTAGGGGTTTGAGCTATCAGGGACTAAAATCAGGGATCACATTTGGGAATCCTTAAAAAGCTCCAGGGAATCACTCAAAGGTTTCAATCATCTTCAAATAATCCCTATGTCAATATCCAATGGAAATTGCATCTCAATTCAAGATCCACAGTCATCAATTTCATCAGGTCGACAATTAGGGTTTTTGACCTAATTCACCTGAACCACTGACTTCTTAATCAGAACATGGTACCACAACTCAAGCTATGATTAAATATCCTTTAATACCTCAATATTATCCATTCATACCATTCATTTGGTGAGGATAGCCTGGTTCATTTGAAATCTCCAGAAACGCGATTCGTTTGAAAAAGTCAATTATGCAAGATCACCATTGACTTTTGGGGAATTTTGGTCAACCATGACTTTTGAAGTTTTGAATCATCAATATATGATATATAAAGTCATTTGATCAAGAAAAATCAAGAAAATCAATCAAGAATCAAAAAGTCAAAAGTTTGACTTTCATACTTAGAAAATTTTCTAAGTGTTTTTCAATGGTTTTTTCCAAACTTTGGAAGGGAATAACTCAAAATTTCACCTACAAACTGAAAAAAACTTCCAACATGAAAGTTGTAGATTTTGATCCAATGAACAACTTTGTTACATATAATGATTTTCCAAAAGATCAACCATTTAAGAGATATGGAGCTTCAAAGTTGGTATCTTTTGAAAAATGCACTTAAAATCTCATTTTCTTCAAAGTTCATGGATCTTTTTCACCCATTTCCTTAAAGGTCTTGAAGAAACTTTCAACTAGGGTTTTGAAGTAAATAACATGAGCTTTCCAAAATGTCCAAGAGCATGAAAAAGTATGGAGTGTAGCTATGGCTTTGAATTTCTCCATTAGTGACCATTTCACTTGAAATTTCAAGTCATTTTTGCCAAAGTTATGTACTATATGACCTATAATGCAAACAATGATGCATCAAAGCAATAATTGAAAGATATTTTCTGATTTGAAGATCAAAATGGAAGAGGATAGGAAGCTTAGAAGAATAACCATGGTTAAGTTACTTTAACCATTCTGCATTAAATGTAAAAGATTCCATTTTATCTCTTAAGCCAAATCATCACTCCTTGATCAACTTGCAAAGGTCTCAGTTCAGAACTCTTGGCCTATAAATAGAGGTTCAAATCACTCTTCGAATCACACCAAAACCTCATAATCATAGGTTTTCTCTCTTCTTTCTTAAGTTGCAAGTTTCATATGTTTCAAAGAGGAAGAATTGCAATTTCCATCTCTTGCAATTTCTGAGCAAAGTGTTGCTTCTAACACTTCCTAAACATCATATGGAAGTTGTTTGATCCACTCACATACCCCAAAAACACCTAAATCTCAGAATCACTACTTCACTTCCCAAATATGCATATCACTAGCCTTATCATGCCAATTTTCATTCTAGCTCATTTCTGTCCAAGTTAATCATCCAAACACATCTCGTATACCATATATGAACTATCCCAATCATCATCCCTGACCTGTAACTCCAAAATCACCAAGCTTGATCCTCACTTGAGCCCTACTGCAGATCGGGTATCACCAATTGATTCAGAGGTTTTCAGTTCATTCCAATCATCCAAATATGTTCCATAAGGTCCATTGAAGCTGTCCAGATCAAGAAACAACATCTGGAACCTCTCATTTGCAGAATTCAATTCTCAGTTTTGGCATTTTTAAGGTAAGCTCTCTTGAACTTCAAACTCCATCATTCATGCATCATAAATGAAAAACTAGTTTACCATCATGTTTCTGCATACATATGGATCATTAACCCTCAATCAATTGCATCATAACTTGCACATACACGATTTCAATTTGAATCATAGAATTAGGGTTCTTCTCGATTTCTAGAAAATTGATGATCTTAGAGTGAAAATAATTGAAATTAAATGGTACCATCATGTTCCTTGTGAAAAATCGAGCAAGATAGGCTATTCACTTGATCCAAACAATTCAGTTTTCAGAATTTTCAAATTCAAATTGGAGTTGTGTTCTTGGCGCCAGATTTTGAAACTGAAATTAGAAATTGATTCAAAAATATAATTAATTCGTTGAAAGTCTTAAACAGACCACGCGCGTGGTCTAGTTGGTTATGTTTTTGAATGGTAAACACAAGGGCGTGGGTTCAAGTCCTTTAGAAGACTGTCATACCCCAAATTTGTCCTACCCCTTTAACTTCTAACTGGCTTAGGCTTTGCATTCATGTACATACATCACCTAGGTCATAATCCATACCCATGCATGCATATCATTGATATCAATCAAAGACCAGCAGGAAAGGACTTTTGTGGCAAGGAATTTCCTACCAGATGTGTGGATCTGAGGTAATCATGTGGCTCTATGTTCATGGAAGTCCTCCTGGATTAGGTTTTTCTCAGTCTCAATCCAAGGTATTGATTGAAAGGTACAAGCTTGCAAATCATCTGGTTCCTTAAATCAGGGTTTCTTTGACCAAAGTCAACCAGTTGACTTTCTGGTCAACATTCAATCAGGAACGGCTTCTATGTGTGAAAAGCTTCTCATACTGACTATGTGGATGTATTTGTTTTACTGGATTTGAATGGAAGAGATTTAATCGGGAATTTCATCAATAGTCGGAAAAATCATAACAGTTGACTTTTGGGTCAAAATCAGAAGAATTATTCAAATATTGACCTTTGGTGGAAAATTAATCAAGAAAAGTCGAAGAACGGATAAAATCGGGAGTTCGACAAAAAGTTGCCAAAATAGCAAAAAGACAAGTTTTGACATTTAGTAAATTTTTGAAGGCTTTAAATCTTGATGAGCAGTCCACTTCAGCCCTGATTTACACGTGTCAAATGGCATTTTTTGGAGAAATTTCCAACATCAAAGTTGTTCCTCTCACGAAGGAGAACAACTTTGTAGTTGGACACTTTTTCATTTGAAGCTTGTATGAAGAGATAAAGTTGTTTGAAGTTACTGAAAACCTATTAAAATCAAGTCATAATCCAAGTCACAAGCCAGGTCATGATAAGGCATTTCAGCAAGCACGTGGCATGCCAAATCTCAAGCCATTTTTAGAGCTCTACAAAAGTGCCATGAATGCAAACTTGGTATGCATCTCTTCCTTGCCATTCCCTCTATCCATTGAAACAAGAATTAGGTCAAGTGAGCAAATATTGAGTGAGATGCAAGCTTTCAAAGTCGTGCCCCAACACTGACCAAATCCTGCATGCAGCCAAGGCAGATTTCCAGGGCACACACATGCATTTCAGCGAACACATGGTGTGCCAAATGTCAATGCCTTTTTCTCCCTCCACAAGTCACTATTTTGAACAAGCTTGATTCTAAGCCACTCTTTGCCATGCCCTCTATCTAATGAGCCCAAGATCATCAGTTTTGAATGCGCATTGAGCAAAATAGAGACATCCCAAGTCGTGCCCTGACCATACCACACTCTTGCCATAAATTTGAAGACAAGGCAAGTCAGGCATGCATCACCCCATGCAGTGTTACTCCACCATGTTCTAAGTCGTTTTTCTCCCATTTCTAGATGATAATTCAAGATCCTTCAAACAGCAAATCTCACGTATTCCATCCCCTCTTCCTATTGAGCATAAATATGAGTCAATTGGTGGAGCATGGCACGAGATATTTGCCTTTAAAAGTGGTAGCTCAGCCTATGTTGCATGGATTTGCACGAGCATTGTCATGATAAACTCTCACAACACACTTCCACATAAAGCCATGCAAGCTGCTGAATTATGAAAAGGTACGTAGGAATCTTGCTCCATGTGGTAAACTTGCTCACTAAGCTTAAGAGAATAGTACACTACAATACATCATACCACAAGCAAGTCCCACATTCAAGAAAAACCAAAAGAACTCATTGCAAGCCTATGATCCAAGTCCCACACCAAAGAACAACCCTGCTGCAAATGCATATCGAAGATTAAAAGGTCCCACATTCAGAGAAGCTCTCTCACTCACCTCACACTTGCCCTACATAAACAACCTCATACTCACTTGCACACATTCACGATTCATTTTTTCCACACACTCTTCATTCTCTCATCACTCTCTTCCCTCTCCTCTCTCTAATCTTCACACACACTTCACCATTCATTCTCACCTACAACCTTTCATCATCTTCAACAACCTCACGCACCATTCTCACCTTCCACTCTGCTTCATCTTCCAATTCCCTTCATACTCAACACTCATCTTCTTCACATTCACTATTCAACTCTCTCTCTCCGCGACAAACCTCTTCTTCCTCACTACTATACGCTCATCACCTAAAAATCCATTAAAGGTTCTTGTTGAACTTCAATGGAGTAGAGCTAAAACTTCATTCCTCACAGCCTCAGCCTCACAAAAATTCAAAGAATCGAAAAAGAAGAAGCACGCGAAGGAGTATTTGAATCGAAGAATACGAGTTGAAGAACACGAAGACATACCTGTGCGAACGCTTTTGGTTCTCTCGAAGTCCCAATGTTGAAGATGTATCCTTGAGTCGGAACTCCGAAGCATCGTGACCTGAGACTTCTCCGTCATCATTTAATTTGAAGAATAGGGGATCCTAGGGTTCTTCCTCTGGTTAGATTGAAATCGACATGGATCGAGGGAGAGTCGCGAGATGAACGACGAAGAGACAGGGATTGAGCGGTGGTAACAATGTCCGCGATGGAGCGAATCATGGAGATTTAGCCGGAAACGGAAGATCGCCCCCGCGAGAGAGGAATGAGTTTCTTCGGAGAGAACGTGAACGGCCACAAGTAATTTTACCCTAAATCCCTTTTCGTTTTTTTTTTTTATTTTTTTATTTTTTTTATTTTAATTCGTTTCCTTTTTGATTAATTCTGAAAATCCAATGGATCATGTACAAAAAAATCATCCCTGGGCCGAATTCATGTTCACACCCCCAATATGGCCCAGCATCATGTTTTTGGCATCACAAAAACTGAACAAAAAACACTCTGATGGGCCAAGTTCTGTCATAGGCCCTGCGCCAGTTTACTGAATCATACCACCACATTCCATTTACACCCCCCTAAGCCCATACTTTTCTTATTAGAATTTAGTTTTTGACATAGTTTTTTCTCTTTTTTAGTAATAAAGATAAAAAATCACTAGAATTTTGCTAGATTTTTTAGGCAATTTCGACATAGAAAATGTTCATAAAAAATATTAGTTTTTTAGGCTAATCATTTTAATTTCTTTTGTTAAGAATAGGACTCATTTCTCTTCCCTAAAAATCAACATAAAAATAGTAGTTTTTATTCATTTTTTTGACTTGCTACTTCATACTTGTGTATAATTTTGTACCATGGTATCCTTACTCAATTTCGCTCATGATGTGACTTTAATTTCCATGCTTCCTTAAATCCTAACTTTAGGTAGAAACCATGATAACATTAGGATCTAGAAATTCCCATTTTGACACTTAGGCTAGTCAATTCATATTAGGCTACTTTCCCATTTCTTTTTCTTTTCAACACTAAAACATCTAAAAATATTCAAATAAAATCCCCTTTAAAAAATACAAAGAAAATACTTAAAACACTAATAATCAAAGTGAAAATTCTTAAAAAGGGAATGGAAACTTGAACATGCCTTGCTTAAGGGAATGTTCGAGTGCTTGGATCTCCCTTGCTTAAGGGTACCATTCAGGCGTAAGTTCCCAACTTCTAAAAAACACCAACCAAAGAGTAACTCGAGTTTCCCTTGCTTAAGGGGTTTCCTCGAAACGCTCAAAATCACTCTCTCACCTCCTTTCTTAAGGGCATTGTTATCTCTGCTCCATTGCATCCTAGGCTGTCCCCTTATGCAAGAGCGCGAGCGTTAACTCCGCCCAACTAAAAAACACAAAAACAAACAGAAAATATTGAGCCGAGCTACGGTAACTCTGATTCCTGAAAAGGATACGTAGGCAGCGGGGTAGGGCCCGTGCGAGTACAATTCTTTCTTTTCCCTACATTTTGCATTCATTCGCATGTAGACATAGACATAGTTTCACACCCTTTAGATAGAAACAAACATAGGTGGATACCATCGAGTATGATGGGCGCGAGGGGTGCTAGTACCTTCCCCTTGCGTAACCGACTCCCGTACCTAGATTCTCTGGTCGCAAGACCCTGTTCCTTCCTTTGTTAGGTTTTCTGATATTCCTTTCCCTTATGGGATAAATATATTTGTGGCGACTCTGTTCATTTTTCGCGAGCGTGCGAAAGCTGGCGACTCTGCTGGGGATACCTAGGCAAGTCAATCCTAGCCTTTGTTTGTTTCTTTTATTGGGTGTTTCTTTGTTCTGTTTATATGTTTACATCTTGTATATATGCTTGCATATCATGTTTACTTTCTGCATGCATCTGGACTATATTATGGGTCCCCGTGGGGGCCACATATTTTTCTGCTTTGTTTTGCAGGTGGGGGGTTTGTGTGAGGTAAAAGGCCCACTACCCAGGCCAGTGACACATAGGATTAGCGTGGATGCTCATGTTGACTCCCGTGGCTCTTGCTACGATCGAGCTTGACATGGGGTACCACAACTGGGCGAGGTTCTTTCATGGAACACTGTGTCTGGCACGCTTGTTGCCTCAAACACTTTGTACCCCATGGGAACTGTAGACCCTAGTGACCATTAGGGACCACTTGTCCGTGTCTAGACTTCATACCCGTGAGATTGGGGTGGGACAGGAAACCTTGACTCCTACATACCATTGCTTCTTCATATTTGAGGTCGGACCTTTATTTGGTCTGTTCTCATGGTGCTTGATATTCTGGTATTCAAAAAGGCGTCGAACCTTTGATCCTGTGACATTTGGCCTGCAAGGAGGTTTTATATCAGTCATTCAGAGGATTGTACATATGCTACTCAGATTATGTGGACCCTTGATCCCATACTTTTGCATTGCATAGCATCATTGCTTTATCCACTTCATTTTTGGGGGATCCCAAAGTCTATTTCTAAAAAGAAAAAAGGAAATAGAAAAGCAGAAAAAGGAAATAGAAAAGATACTATATACAAAACAAAGCCTTGATTCCAAAAAAGAGATAAAAAGAAGAAAATGGAAGTGTGTGAAAAGATTCTAGGATCTCTCATAAATGAAACATGCATTCATACTATCATGCATTTCATGGTTCTCTCAGAGACTTATGGGACCCTTTCTACTCAGATTTCAAGATCAACAACAGATTTGACTTCTCACCGCCACAAGCTCCTAGATCAACTAATGGAACAACTCCGTGAGGTTTTTGACTGAGATGAGACCAAAAATGGGGATTAACATGAATCAATGTATGGAGGCTCTTCAAGTTTTTCTCTTAGACACAAAGAGTTGAGACAAGTTCCTTAGAAGCCAAATGCAAATGTTAATCTCACCTCAAGAGAATGTCTTATGGATTCAAATGTCTGAAGCATAGTTGAGATTCCTATCACTCTTAAGGAGGAAACACATCATGAGAACAATTTGGAAATTGAAGTCTTCAAGTTTCCGATTAGTGAGATTGACAAAAGGCTCCACCTCTTGGAAAGAAGATTGAAAACCATAAAAGTCGTGACTCTACTGATTCATATGTTGTTGGTTTGTGCCTAATGCCTGATATCAAGAAATGCAAGGATCATCCACTCTCACTCTTAATGATGGATATTGAAGCTAAATTGATAATCATCTCCTGTACATGTGTGGAAGTTGCTTGGGGCTCCCGATCGAGGGATAAGCAAGACGTATTCTTATCTTGAGCTTTGCACCACTTGCATTGCTCGAATCCCCTAAAGCACTACAAATTCCTAGGTGATTTCGTCAGAATCTTCTTCCGTGTGGTAATCAAGAGTGTTCTTCATAATGCTCCTCATTCTCAAGGTTCTACTTCATATCTCAGTTGTCTCTTCTCGGAATTTCCCTCTCATTGGCCTTCGTTTGTTAATAGATACAAGAGGAATATGAGAAATAAATTGATGTGATTCTATTGCCTTGTGCCTATTCGCTCCCCTGTTTGTTGGAATTCTAATTGGCTAAGATTCGAGTATTGGGTCTTCTTCACCACAAATAGATCTCCTCAATTTGATGACCATACAAGGTTCTTTCCATTTATGATGGCGATTACTACTCTGGCAACAATACTTAGGCCTCCCGCACGAGGGATAAGCAAGACGTACTCTTATCTTGAGCATTGCATCACTCGCATTGCTCGAATCCCTAAAGTGAGGCAAAAATTTACAACTCTTGGGTGACTTCGTTGAGGTTTTCTTTTGAAGTAATCTGAAGAGTTTGGAAGGAACTGCAGAAAGTATTCGAGCAATAAGTCCAGACGGAGTCAAGTCTCCTCAACAGTGACATTCGTTCAGTTCTTTATTGCATTCTCATTTGTAACATTTCATTGTGTTGTTTAAGCATTGTTAGCATGTAAAAACTTGTTAATTTCTGAATGAAAATCTTAATACATTATTTATGTTTGTCTTGAAGAAACCTATTCGTTTTCGCTCTTAAAATGTTTTTGGCATTACGATACCAACTTTACTAATCGCTTGCTTAGGCAAGAAGCTGTGGGAGAGTGATGAAAAATAAAAATTCGAAATCTCTAATCGTGTGTTTCTGAATAAAACCCTACTGAGGATGTACAAGCATTATTTCAAATCCCCAAACACCGGAGATATAAGGGAGATAGACCCTCGTCAACCCCTTTGAGCCTTGAAGTAGGAGTTTCTTTTCTAATCATAAAAAACCCTTATCTTAACCTTGGGGCAGGGTAGTGTTCATTTAACTTGATCGAGTGTTCAAAACTCACCAAAAGGGTATGCATCTAAGGATACAACAATGGTTATCCTTCAAAAGGTTGAGGAATGTCAAAACCGCAACGGTTATCCTTATTCCATCAAGAGGTCAAAAGATGACGATGCCACAATGGTTATCCCTCATCAATCAAAGAATGAGGCAGTCACAATCTTTCGAACAAATCGAGAGAAACGCAAGATCATACGACTTGTTCAAAAAGAATTAAAAAAAAAAGAGAGAGCCCGCTAAGTCAACAACAAATTGAAAACAAGTGACTTAGGCAAAAGTTAGGGCATCCCGCTGGACTCCAAAATAAAATTCAAGAGAACTTGTCCAGGCAAAAGTTAGGGAAAGCAGAAGCAAAAAACAAGGATTACAAAATAAAAATCCTTCTCAAAAGAACAAAGTCGTGTGATCAAACACCAAAAAAGAAAGTGAGTGACTGCCATGTCCGAAAAACTTCATTGATTCCTCAACCATTCCAAATTCCTTGTGAGGTTTGAACACTCATGTTGAGTTAATTGAACCTAGGAATGGAGAATATCACGAAGAGGGTGGGTACAAATAATTTTGAGCCTAAAAATCCATTGTTTTCTAAAAAACCGTGAACCCGGCCAAATTACAACCCTTAAAAGTCCTAATTGAAGTGGGGTTTATTTTGAAAGCGCACTCCGATGAGATAGCGTTTAGCTGACTCCCAATGAAGCGTAACACATATCTATGTTGGTATCGTATGCCCGCTTTGCATTTCGTTCACAAGAGGTGACCACCTCATTGCATAAAAAGTTTCATAAAAAACTTCAAGACTAACATAGGCTTTGCATTAGAATTATCATTCTTAGAATTAACATTCTTTTGCATACAAAATATGCGCTTAACATCAAAAAAAATTTCAGGATGAGAATCAGTGAGTAAGTTGATCATGTCAAAGTACAAGAGACTTGAGAACTCCGAGGAGGAAAAGCTAATCATCTCAAATGTTGACCATCAAGGGGCAAGTTATCCAAAGAACTCCGTTGGGCATGAACAGTTAATGCTTTCCTTGATTATCCTGAAGGAAGAGTTTGAAGACTCCGTTGAGCGTGGTAAAGTTGTTTCCATGTTTGTTTGACTTCAAAACAAAGAAAGCTTGGGGATTCTAATAAGATGTACCTGATCAGGGGCAATCAAGTCGAGGAGTCTCTCTCAAGTTCAATCAATCAGGGGCAATCAAGTCGAGGAACCTCTCAAATCCATCAATCTGAAGCAATCATGTCGAATCTCTCTTCAAGCTTCCATCAATCTGAGGCAATCATGTCGATAAATCTCTTCAAATGTTGACCAATCTGGGGCAGTTACGTCAAGATTTGACAAATCTCTCCAAGGACTCTCTAGTGCAAATTCCTTCATGGGTCGTGAAGCTTGGGGAACAATCTTTTGAGTTATTTTTGTTCCCCCCAATCATAGGAGTTTATTCCTCCTGGGAGTTCGATCCATTCCTCAATCATAGGAGTTTATTTCTCCTGGAAACTCGGTCTCTCCTCAAGCATAGGAGTTTATTTCTCCTAGGAGTTGCTCCACTTCCCTAATCTGGTCTCCTTATCTGGATTTCTCATCCCCAATAGGGTGAATCGAGGGAATTTCCTCAAGTTGAAAATTTTCCAAGTAGTGGCACATGGTGAGAAGTCAGAAGTTACTCTACACTTTACACGCCAACAACCAGAAGGGGCATCTTGCAAATCAAAGTCCAATATCTATTGGCACCTCTACATGGTCCTTAACACTAAGGGGATTCTCCCTGGTGTTTACCTCACTAATGCCTTTATTTGGCACTCTGCATATAGTATCCATTGCATATAACATTGCATCCTCAAAAGCGTAGCATATCCGTCAAAGCGGATCATTACGCCATAGAAAAATTCAAACATGCATACAAAGCTTAAGCCAGATAATACAAATCAACACTCAATCAAGACGACGATACTTCCCCACATAAAATATTGTCCTTACAAACTCCGATTGATATCTGCTACTACATTACAAATCTCCTTATGCCACGGTGCCGATACTTGGTATCCTTAATCCCCAAAAGAAGTCTCGTTTTCTCTCTCCAACATGGATCGGATGCAATGTCTTTCTTCGTCAGAATCGTTGTCTCCGAGGTTATTTCCCGTATGCTGCATGCAGATTAGAGCGTGAATGAGGGTGGGCATTCAACCCATCTCATTTTTCAATCGTTTGAATAACCATACTTGGTGTGTGGCAATTCGAACGATTGCCGCTCCGAAGAGTTACACCCCGCCTTTTGGCCTGAGAGATTAATGTAGCTCTTATGCTTCGTAAGCATCGATATTCCCGTAATCCCCAGTGGTTACTATCATCTTCTTGTCGAGTCTAGTCATCTCTAGTCTTGTCATGGTTATTTCCCGTGTGCCGCGCGAAAATTAGAGTGCGAATGAGGGTGGGTATTCAACCCATTTCATTTTTCAATCGTTTGAATAATCATACTTGGTGTGTGGCGATTCGAACGATTGCCACTCTTGAAGAGTTACACCCCGCCTTTGGCCTGAGGGATTAATGTAATTCTTATGCTTCGTAAGCATCAATATCCCCGTAATCCCCCGTGGTTACTGTCATCTTATTGCCGAGCCTAGTCGTCCCTAGTCTCCGTGATTCCTTCCCTCGTACGGGAAAAATTTTCAGATCCAACCCCCGTGTTGCGTATCCTTTGCCTTCCGTCCTGGCAAGTCATTTCAATACTAAATCCCAATCCCCAGTAAGTCCATCTACCAAGCTTCTCAAACACTCGTCTATGTCATTCTTTCGATACTCGTCTGTATCTCCTTTTGATGCTCGTATGTGTCATTCTTTCGATACTCGTCTGTATCTCCTTTTGATGCTCTTATGTGTCATTGTTTCGATACTCGTCTGTATCTCCTTTTGATGCTCGTATGTGTCATTCTTTCGATACTCGTCTGTATCTCCTTTTGATGCTCGTATGTGTCATTCTTTCGATACTCGTCTGTATCTCCTTTTGATGCTCGTACGTGTCATTCTTCCGATACTCGTCTGTATCTCCTTTTGATGCTCGTACGTGTCATTCTTTCGATACTCGTCTGTATCTCCTTTTGATGCTCGTATGTGTCATTCTTTCGATACTCGTCTGTATCTCCTTTTGATGCTCGTATGTGTCATTCTTTCGATACTCGTCTGTATCTCCTTTTGATGCTCGTATGTGTCATTCTTTCGATACTCGTCTGTATCTCCTTTTGATGCTCGTATGTTTCATTCTTTCGATACTCGTCTGTATCTCCTTTTGATGCTCGTATGTGTCATTCTTTCGATACTCGTCTGTATCTCCTTTTGATGCTCGTATGTGTCATTCTTTCGATACTCGTCTGTATCTCCTTTTGATGCTCGTATGTGTCATTCTTTCGATACTCGTCTGTATCTCCTTTTGATGCTCGTATGTGTCATTCTTTCGATACTCGTCTGTATCTCCTTTTGATGCTCGTATGTGTCATTCTTTCGATACTCGTCTGTATCTCCTTTTGATGCTCGTATGTGTCATTCTTTTGATACTCGTCTGTATCTCCTTTTGATGCTCGTATGTGTCATTTTTTCGATACTCGTCTGTATCTCCTTTTGATGCTCCTATGTGTCATTCTTTCGATACTCGTCTGTATCTCCTTTTGATGCTCCTATGTGTCATTCTTTCGATACTCGTCTGTATCTTCCTTTTGATGCTTGTACGTGTCATTCTTTCGATACTCGTCTGTATCTTCTTTTTGATGCTCGTATGTGTCATTCTTTCGATACTCGTCTGTATCTCCCTTTTGATACTCGTATGTGTCATTCTGTCGATACTCGTCTGTATCTCCTTTAAAACACTTGTCTATCTTACCTTCCCACCAGACATACTTCTGCTCCGACCACTTCCATGTAGTAAACATTTCCTTTGAGAACCTTGTATTGGCACCTTGGGCTACGTTACAAGCTCTCACCATTCATCCAATGACTCACTGTAAATATTTCCATCAGAAAAACAGAAAAATTCTCTTTCCCCAGCAGATATCAAAACAAAAATAAGATAACACCACCATCATTTCAGGACAAATTTCGGGTCTTGATATTTAATCTTCTTCTACCTCGAATGTTCGAAAGGCTAGCGCCTATCTCACCTTTAGGTTTAAGACGATTAAATAGGGGCTGCTGTCATACCCCAAATTTGTCCTACCCCTTTAACTTTTAACTGGCTTAGGCTTTGCATTCATGTACATACATCACCTAGGTCATAATCCATACCCATGCATGCATATCATTGGTATCAATCAAAGACCAGCAGGAAAGGACTTTTGTGGCAAGGAATTTCCTACCAGATCTGTGGATCTGAGGTAATCATGTGGCTCTATGTTCATGGAAGTCCTCCTGGATTAGGTTTTTCTCAGTCTCAATCCAAGGTATTGATTGAAGGGTACAAGCTTGCAAATCATCTGGTTCCTTAAATCAGGGTTTCTTTGACCAAAGTCAACCAGTTGACTTTCTGGTCAACATTCAATCAGGAACGGCTTCTATGTGTGAAAAGCTTCTCATACTGACTATGTGGATGTATTTGTTTGACTGGATTTGACTGGAAGAGATTTAATCGAGAATTTCATCAATAGTCGGAAAAATCAGAACAGTTGACTTTTGGGTCAAAATCAGAAGCATTATTCAAATATTGACCTTTGGTGGAAAATTAATCAAGAAAAGTCGAAGAACGGATAAAATCGGGAGTTCGACAAAAAGTTGCCAAAATAGCAAAAAGACAAGTTTTGACACTTAGAAAATTTTTGAAGGCTTTAAATCAAGATGAGCAGTCCACTTCAGCCCTGATTTACACGTGTCAAATGGCATTTTTTGGAGAAATTTCCAACATCAAAGTTGTTCCTCTCATGAAGGAGAACAACTTTGTAGTTGGACACTTTTTCATTTGAAGCTTGTATGAAAAGTTAAAGTTGTTTGAAGTTACTGAAAACCTATTAAAATCAAGTCATAATCCAAGTCACAAGCCAGGTCATGACAAGGCATTTCAGCAAGCACGTGGCATGCCAAATCTCAAGCCATTTTTAGAGCTCTACAAAAGTGCCATGAATGCAAACTTGGTATGCATCTCTTCCTTGCCATTCCCTCTATCCATTGAAACAAGAATTAGGTCAAGTGAACAGATATTGAATGAGATGCAAGCTTTCAAAGTCGTGCCCCAACACTGACCAAATCCTGCATGCAGCCAAGGCAGATTTCCAGGGCACACGCATGCATTTCAGCGAACACATGGTGTGCCAAATGTCAATGCCTTTTTCTCCCTCCACAAGTCACTATTTTGAACAAGCTTGATTCTAAGCCACTCTTTGCCATGCCCTCTATCTAATGAGCCCAAGATCATCAGTTTTGAATGCGCATTGCGCAAAATAGAGACATCCCAAGTCGTGCCCTGACTATACCACACTCTTGCCATATATTTGAAGACAAGGCAAGTCAGGCATGCATCACCCCATGCAGTGTTACTCCACCATGTTCTAAGTCATTTTTCTCCCATTTCTAGATGATAATTCAAGGTCCTTCAAACAACAAATCTCACGTATTCCATCCCCTCTTCCTATTGAGCATAAATATGAGTCAATTGGTGGAGCATGGCACGAGATATTTGCCTTTAAAAGTGGTAGCTCAGCCTATGTTGCATGAATTTGCACGAGCATTGTCATGATAAACTCTCACAACACACTTCCACATAAAGCCATGCAAGCTGCTGAATTATGAAAAGGGACGTAGGAATCTTGCTCCATGTGGTAAACTTGCTCACTAAGCTTAAGAGAATAGTACACTACAATACATCATACCACAAGCAAGTCCCACATTCAAGAAAAACCAAAAGAACTCATTGCAAGCCTATGATCCAAGTCCCACACCAAAGAACAACCCTGCTGCAAATGCATATCGAAGATTAAAAGGTCCCACATTCAGAGAAGCTCTCTCACTCACCTCACACTTGCCCTACATAAACAACCTCATACTCACTTGCACACATTCACGATTCATTTTTTCCACACTCTCTTCATTCTCTCATCACTCTCTTCCCTCTCCTCTCTCTAATCTTCACACACACTTCACCATTCATTCTCACCTACAACCTTTCATCATCTTCAACAACCTCACGCACCATTCTCACCTTCCACTCTGCTTCATCTTCCAATTCCCTTCATACTCAACACTCATCTTCTTCACATTCACTATTCAACTCTCTCTCTGCGACAAACCTCTTCTTCCTCACTACTATACGCTCATCACCTAAAAATCCATTGAAGGTTCTTGTTGAACTTCAATGGAGTAGAGCTAAAACTTCATTCCTCCCAGCCTCAACCTCACAGAAATTCAAAGAATCGAAAAAGAAGAAGCACGCGAAGGAGTATTTGAATCGAAGAATACGAGTTGAAGAACACGAAGACATACCTCTGCGAACGCTTTTGGTTCTCTCAAAGTCCCAATGTTGAAGATGTATCCTTGAGTCGGAACTCCGAAGCATCGTGACCTGAGACTTCTCCGTCATCATTTAATTTGAAGAATAGGGGATCCTAGGGTTCTTCCTCTAGTTAGATTGAAATCGACATGGATCGAGGGAGAGTCGCGAGATGAACGACGAAGAGACAGGGATTGAGCGGTGGTAACAATGTCCGCGATGGAGCGAATCATGGAGATTTCGCCGGAAACGGAAGATCGCCGCCGCGAGAGAGGAATGAGTTTCTTCGGAGAGAACGTGAACGGCCACAAGTAATTTTACCCTAAATCCCTTTTCGTTTTTTTTTATTTTTTTATTTTTTTTTATTTTAATTCGTTTCCTTTTTGATTAATTCTGAAAATCCAATGGATCATGTACAAAAAAATCATCCCTGGGCCGAATTCATGTTCACACCCCCAATATGGCCCAGCATCATGTTTTTGGCATCACAAAAACTGAACAAAAAACACTCTGATGGGCCAAGTTCTGTCATAGGCCCTGCGCCAGTTTACTGAATCATACCACCACATTCCATTTACACCCCCCTAAGCCCATACTTTTCTTATTAGAATTTAGTTTTTGACATAGTTTTTTCTCTTTTTTAGTAATAAAGATAAAAAATCACTAGAATTTTGCTAGATTTTTTAGGCAATTTCGACATAGAAAATGTTCATAAAAAATATTAGTTTTTTAGGCTAATCATTTTAATTTCTTTTGTTAAGAATAGGACTCATTTCTCTTCCCTAAAAATCAACATAAAAATAGTAGTTTTTATTCATTTTTTTGACTTGCTACTTCATACTTGTGTATAATTTTGTACCATGGTATCCTTACTCAATTTCGCTCATGATGTGACTTTAATTTCCATGCTTCCTTAAATCCTAACTTTAGGTAGAAACCATGATAACATTAGGATCTAGAAATTCCCATTTTGACACTTAGGCTAGTCAATTCATATTAGGCTAGTTTCCCATTTCTTTGTCTTTTCAACACTAAAACATCTAAAAATATTCAAATAAAATCCCCTTTAAAAAATACAAAGAAAATACTTAAAACACTAATAATCAAAGTGAAAATTCTTAAAAAGGGAATGGAAACTTGAACATCCCTTGCTTAAGGGAATGTTCGAGTGCTTGGATCTCCCTTGCTTAAGGGTACCATTCAGGCGTTAGTTCCCAACTTCTAAAAAACACCAACCAAAGAGTAACTCGAGTTTCCCTTGCTTAAGGGGTTTCCTCGAAACGCTCAAAATCACTCTCTCACCTCCTTTCTTAAGGGCATTGTTATCTCTGCTCCATTGCATCCTAGGCTGTCCCCTTATGCAAGAGCGCGAGCGTTAACTCCGCCCAACTAAAAAACACAAAAACAAACAGAAAATATTGAGCCGAGCTACGGACACTCTGATTCCTGAAAAGGATACGTAGGCAGCGGGGTAGGGCCCGTGCGAGTACAATTCTTTCTTTTCCCTACATTTTGCATTCATTCGCATGTAGACATAGACATAGTTTCACACCCTTTAGATAGAAACAAACATAGGTGGATACCATCGAGTACGATGGGCGCGAGGGGTGCTAGTACCTTCCCCTTGCGTAACCGACTCCTGTACCTAGATTCTCTGGTCACAAGACCCTGTTCCTTCCTTTGTTAGGTTTTCTGATATTCCTTTCCCTTATGGGATAAATATATTGGTGGCGACTCTGTTCATTTTTCGCGAGCGTGCGACAAAGACAAAACCTAATTTTTTATCACTATTTTTCTCTATTTTCTTTACAACTTCAATCAATTATTTAACCAATCAAATCAATTCATTTTTTCTTCATTTTTTACACACTTCTCATTTAATATATGTATTTTATGAATATAAAAAAAAATCACAAAAAAAATATTTATTTGACACTTTTTTATTAGGGTTAAAATGACTTATTTTTAAGTATTTCTAATACTTTAAAAAATAGTTTTTTTTCACTTGATTTTCAAACTTAATCACTTGTAAATATTTTTTGTGATTAAAACCTAATCATTTAGGTCTTAGTTAAACATAAGATTTGTCTTTGTTTAAATTAAGTTGATTTCTTTCAAATTTCAAACCGTTTTAAAACAAACGATCACAGTCTTTCAAAACAAAACTTTCAAACTGTTTTCAAAACGATAAACATCGCGCTTTTAACAAATCATACAACCATGTTTTATAAAATAAAACAAGGGGCCTCCACATAGGTATAAGTCCCATTCCTGTACATGAAATTAGGTATTTCATTGTACACCTTTTTGTATATATCTCGTTCAATTTGTTTTTTTTACTTCGAACAACAAATCAAAAAATGAAGGTTTTCTTTAAATCTTCCCAAAAATACCATGGGCCTCCATGTAGGTATAAGTCCCGAGCCCTTTTGTAAATACTTGTTTACATAGCTTTTGAATAAACTCAAGTGGGTCTCTCCCCGAGTATAAGTCCCGAGCCCCCGTGTTTACAAACAGATCATGCTTACAGGTATATTTACTTCATAAACTCCATTGTATACACACACATTGTCATATATATGTGCTTGTTCATACTTGTTCATATTTGTTCATGTACTTGTTCATATTTGTTCGTATTTGTTCATATTTGTGATTGTGTTATATATATGCTTGTTCAACTTAGTACAACACTAGGTTCCCCATAGCCTCCTATTGGGCTTCGTGCAAAGAATCTCCCTAGTTTAGGTTAGGACATAGAATATGGTTTCTCGGTGAAATCGCTCTAAGAGCTCAAACCAACTATACCATGCCTCCTCTTGGGCTTCGTACAAACGACTTGTCCCTCCCATAGCCTCCTCTTGGGCTTAGAATGCAAGGACCCTCGATTGTCCCTCCCATAGCCTCCTCTTGGGCTTACAATGCAAGGACCCCCGGATAGCCTCCTCTTGGGCTTCGTACAAGGACCCACGGGCTTCTTATAAGCATCCCCAATATCCAAATCAAATACCCTAGGAGATTAGACATTTATCATCTCTATGATAGGAGTATCTCTTCTATATCATCACAAACAATCAATCAATCAATCAATCAACTTAACTTTTTTGCCACAAGGCTGGCTAATCAATCAAACCTTTTTGCCACCATACTGGCTGATTAATCAAAGTTTTTGTCACAAGGCTGACTTCATTGAAACTTTTGCCATAAGGCTGGCTGATTAATCAAAACTTTTTGTCACAAGGCTGACTTCATTGAAAGTTTTGCCACAAGGCTGGCTAAAAAACATCTTTATCATTCTAAGCACCATAAGTGGCACAGCCCAGGGCTTATAATGAAAAGATTTCAAACAAAGACAAACAGATGTATGTGATGATATAGATTAGATACATCGAACATTTAGATGACATTTGTCTCTTTTCCTTTGCTTCCACTAGCATAAGTGGGAACTACGATTGCTCTGACTTTCTCAACATCCCTTTGAGAATACATAGGCACAAGGTCGTATCCTTGGCGAGCAAAACTTCTCCCTCAAACCACTCAAACCTTAGCAGCCGTAGACCCCGAGCTACAAATGCTCTGATTCCCTCTAAGGGATATGTATGCAGAGGATCGCGATGATCTTTGCGAGCATAATCAAACAAACACCCTAGGTCCCACCTATCTCACAAGAACCTCTCCATAACATAGAATGAAACAAACATAACAAAGAAACCTATAGAGTACTATAGATACGTTGGGTGCTAATACCTTCCCTTCGTATAACCAACCCTCTTACCCAAGATCTCTCCCCCACTTTTAAGGTTATTGCAGCTTTTTTCCTTTTCCTACTTTGGAAACAATAAAAAGTGTGGTCGAAACAAAAGAAAAATCATTTTTTGAGCACTCGAGCCCAAAGAAGGAATCAGGTGTCTCCTCCTGAAAAAAGATACGATTTTTCCCGCGACAATACTCGATGCTACACTCATTGAGATTGGACTCTAGGGATGTTTTTGGCTGGTCGATCGAGTGCCATGTTGAGATAATGCCCGCGAGAAAGATCAGGGAAATGAGCACCATAGAACCCGATATTTTTCTAGGACAGGTTGAACCAACTAAACTTCAATGGGGAGGGTACTTACCTTTGACCTTCATGCAAGCTTTTAAACTTAAGGACACTTTTGTGACTTGCTTGTGTATGCTACTAACCCTTTGGTTTTCTTGCAGGTTTTTCTTGTGGAATTCACTCGTCCTTACTATCTTACGCTCTGCCCGATGCACTGCATTAGCATAACATTATGAAATCATAACAACATAACATAGCATGTTAACTAACCCTTTCAAGGATCTCAGGGATTTAGGGCGCACAATTTCAGGTGCTCTTATCAAGGACTGAATTCCTATCAAGGGGCAAGCGGATTTATTTTCCTCTAGCCATGTGCCTTCCAATTCAGAGACTCAGTACCTATCAAGGGGCAAGAGGATTTATTTTCCTCTAGACATGTACCTTCAAATTCAGAAGTATCCCGAATCAGAGGCTATGACCCACTCGATATGGTGAGCTCGATTCCCATAGAAGAACATCCAAGAATCATAGTTCTTCAAACAAAGATGCGACCAAATCATTTTCCAATGTTGCTAACTAAATTCCTTAAAGATCCTTGAAAATATTGCATTTGCATTCATAACATCGCATAACAGGTTTCCTATGATGGGTTTCTCATTCTTCCTCGCTGTTTATTTCAGCATCATGAATCTCGAGCAATCAGTCAAAGACCTTCAGGCTCAGAATGTTGAGTTCCAAGTTTTGATTCTGAACTTGTATAAGGGGCAAGACGAGTTGAAAACTCTTCTGGCCAAGAAAGAGAAAAAGACTAGAAGATCCGTGGGTGTCCTTAACATGGGAAGAAGATTCCGAGGACCACTCAAGAAAGCTGAAGAAGTCAAGGTTTCCGAAGAGGATGACGATGAACAAAAGGACGATGCTAGTGTCAAACTGATGTGAAAAGCAGCCATGATTCTGTCAAGCCCTCTAAGGAAGAAGAGGACTACTTATGAGGACGAACATCCTGATGACAAATACAAGTTGTTGGAATAACGTATGAAAGCCATGGAAATTCATAAGGTACCTGGGTTAGATTTCGAGGAACTAGGACTCTTCCCTGAAGTTGTTATCCCTCCGAAGTTAAAGACTCCCACCTTTGCTAAATACGATGGGGTCTCTTGTACGAAACTGCACTTAAAGTCTTATATAAGGAAGATTCAGCCTCATACCGCTGATAAGAAGCCGTGGATCCACTTTTTCCAAGAGAGCTTATCTGGAACACAACTCGAGTGGTACTATCAACTAGAGAGTACCAACATTCATACATGGGAAGACTTGGCCGGTGCTTTCTACAAGCAATACCAATACAATGCTGATCTCGCGCCAACCCGCATGCAACTACAAAGCATGTTTATGGGTTCTAACGAAAGCTTCAAGGAGTATGCTCAAAAATGGAGAGACCTGGCTGGCAGAGTTCAACCTCCCTTAGCTGACAGAGAGTTGGTAGATATGTTTATGAGTACACTGACTGGTCCTTTCTATAGTCATTTGTTGGGAAGCTCATCATCTGGATTCACTGAACTTATACTGACTGGGGAACGTGTCGAGAATGGCATCCGAAGTGGTAAGATTCAAGCTGCTACATCCTCAGGTATTACAAAGAAGCATTTCAATGGGAATACAGAGTCAAATGATGTTAATGGTCAGAAAAGGAGTAACCATGACCAATCTGTTGGGGCAGTTCTGATCTCCATACCAGCGCCTCAAAAAGGTCGTCAAAACAAGGAAAACATGCCTAGGCGTCAGTTCACAAAGATCAATATGTCACTGGCTCAAGCATTACAGCACCTGTTGAAGTCAGAGTTGATCACTTGAAAGTATCCCCCTAAGAATCCTACTACTTCTGCTCATGGCTATAATTCCAATGTGAGGTGTGCATATCACTCCGATAGTCCTGGTCACGATACCAATAGTTGCTGGACATTGAGGAACAAGATCCAAGATATGATCGATGCTGGTGAAATTGAATTTGATCGTCCTAAGACTCCTAACATAAATGCTAATGCTGTGGATGGCTAGAAGGAGGGACTTTCAGATCATTAGTTTTACTTTCCTTTGCAAATTTCTATTCTGTTTGTTTAAACATTCGACTTATGATTATCTGTTTTAATAATCATCATTAGTGCATTGCATATGTTTGTCTTGAATAAATCATTTCGTTATCACACAATTAAATTGTGTCTTTACATTGTTTATGTTTTGTGATATTCAACTCCTACTAAGCTGTAAGCCTTTTGAGGGAGGATGACGAAAATGATACCGCAACCTCATACAGTATGCTTTTGAATGGACTATGCTGACGATGTACATGCATTGTTTCAATTCCTAAACAATGGAGATATAAGGATGTTAATCCCTCGTCAACCTCTTTGAGCCTAAGAAGTGGAAGTTTCCTTTCTCGTACAGATTAAAACCTTGATCATAAAAAAGAAGAAAAAAGAGAAAAAAATTTAAGTCAAAACCTATGAAGGAGACTTATCAAAAATCAGAACATCCCGCTGACTGTAATCTCAAAATAAACAGTTCAGGAAAAAGTTAGGGGTAATAAAGTCAAAAAACCAAAAGAGGTTGTTATAAATTCACGAAAAATATTACAAAAAAGGATGAGTGCCTGTCCAAATAAACTTACAACGCCTCTGAAGGATAGAAAAACACTTAGAAAGGGGGGGTTTGAATAAGTGTAGTCTAAAAACTTGAACGATAAAAACAATTTGCACAGTTATTTTTATCCTGGTTCGTTGTTAACTAAACTACTCCAGTCCACCCCCACGGAGTGATTTACCTCACCTGAGGATTTAATCCACTAATCGCAACAGATTACAATGGTTTTCCACTTAGCCCACGACTAAGTCTTCTAGATTATCCTGATCACAACCTGATCACTCTAGGAACAAATGCTTAGACACAAGCTAAGACTTTCTTAGAGTATCCTGACCACCACGTGATCACTCTAATTACAACTGCTTAGACACAAGCTAAGACTTCCTAGAGTATCCTGATCAACACTTGATCACTCTAGTTACTTACAAATTAATGTAATCAATTCTAAGAGTATTACAAATGCTTCTGAAAAGCTATAATCACAACAGTGATATTTCTCTTAACATTTAAGCTTAATCTCACTAACATATTACAACAGCAATGTAGTGAGCTTTGATGAAGATGAAGTTTCTGAGCTTTGATTTGAACAGCGTTTCAGCAAGTTAATATTCATAGAAATCGTCAAGAATTGGTAACCTTGCTTCTCATCAGAACTTCATATTTATAGGCACTTGAGAAGATGACCGTTGGGAGCATTTAATGCTTTGCGTATTCCGTACAGCATTGCATTTAATGTTTCACGCTTTTGTCAACTACCTCGAGCCTTGTTCACGCTGTGTCTACTGACGTTGCCTTTAATAGCTTTCAATGTTCCTTTTGTCAGTCAGCGTAGCCTGCCACCTGTACTTTCTTCTGATCTGATGTTTGTGTGTACAACGTTTGAATATCATCAGAGTCAAACAGCTTGGTGCATAGCATCTTCTTGTCTTCTGACCTTGAAGTGCTTCTGAGCGTGATACCATGAGAACTTCAGTGCTTCTGCTTCTGATCTCAAGTTCTTCGGATACTTCCATAGACCCATGTTCTGATTCTGCCTTGACCATCTTCTGATGTCTTGCCAGACCATGTTCTGATGTTGCATGCTGAACCTTCTGAGACAAAGCTTCTGAGCGCTGATTTGTGCATACTCTTTATATATTTCCTGAAAGGGAAATTGCAATGTATTAGAGTACCACATTATCTCACACAAAATTCATATCCTTGTTATCATCAAAACTAAGAATATTGATCAGAACAAATCTTGTTCTAACAATCTCCCCCTTTTTGATGATGACAAAAACATATATAAATGATATGAATTTACGATCAGAAAGAGCAGACGGCTAAAGACAATTTACACAGCTATAGCATAAGCATGTGAATATGTCTCCCCCTGAGATTAACAATCTCCCCCTGAGATGAATAATCTCCCACTGAAATTAATACTAGAAGAATTTTAATAATAAAAGACTTCCCTGAGTATTTCAGTAGAGACGTTCACATTGCTTGATCTACAGAACATTCATGACTTCTGATTTCTGCTTCCATAGGACAGCTTCAGAACATTGAATTTCTTTATATCCTTAGAACATTCACAGCTTCTGATTCCTGCTTCCATCGGACAGCTTCAGAACTTGAATTTCTTTGATCTTCAGAACATCCACAGCTTCTGACTTCTGCTTCTATCGGACAGCTTCAGAATTTGAATTTCTTTAGATCTTCAGAACATCCACAGCTTCTGATTCTTGCTTCCATTGGGACAGCTTCAGAGCTTGAATTTCTTCTTTCATCACTTCATGCTAGAATGTATCAGAACATTGTTGAATGTACCAAAGCATCATCAGAGCATATCTACATCCTGAAATGTTACAGAACAAAACTAAACGACAAAAGTCAGCATGAATGAGTCAGAACATAGAATATGTTTCAGAACACATAATATGTATCAGAGCCATTATATAGAATGTATCAGAACAAATAGACATAATGTTTCAAATCATATTCTATCATCAGAATATCTGAACATTCTTCCTTCTTGCTTCTGAAGCTTCACAGCACTCAGCTTGCTTCAAGAATCCAAGAACTTGATTCATCTTGTTGCTTCTCATGTTGTTCTTTAAAGAGAATTTTCAATTCCTGCAACAACACAACTTAAAGCATAGAACTTTGCAAGTTCTGCTAGTAATGTGGGGCCTTTTTACCCGGTAACTGATAATATTTAATCAAATCATTTATCATATATTTTCTCCCCCTTTTTGTCATAACATCAAAAAGAATATAAAAGATTCAGATGTAGAAAACGACAAAGGAAAGAAACAGAATTAAACTTTTCATTGATTAAACAAGCAGGATTACAAAAGATGTATGCAGAATAACAGATGCAATCAAACAAAGAAAACTACAAAGACTTAAAGACTACAACCCTAGCTTAGACATAATCTTTAGCAAATATATCATGAATCCCTGCGGTGTTTTCAGTTTGTCTAGCCATGACAGCTTGAAACTCTGCATGCCTGTCCAGACTGGAACCTCCACTGTAAGAGAACGCATGAATTCAAGGAGGAAGTGAGAGACACTTCACACGAAGAGAACTAATGTCTCAAACGGGGCTTTCCCTTAACATAGAAGTCAAGAACATGATCCTTAACATCATCCAATATCTCAAGAAAGTCTTCTTCCTTTGGATAAATGTTGATAACAGCATCACAGAAGAGATCTGACTTGAGACTTCTTGGAATCTTGAGAGATCCGTCTTGAAATCAATGTCAGCAATCCCCGAGATTTGTTTCTCAACCTGGAACCAGACAACCCTTCCAATCGTTCTACTCAAATAGATCGACCACCCTTGAGCCTTCGTCTTCGTTTTTGGTTTGAAACCATAAACACCCAAGTCATCAGAGTCCACAGAAGATTTACACAAAACTTCCATTTCTGATGAAGGAATGTAGCGAGTTTTCAATGGAGAAACCTCTTGAGAGGAACTTGAAGACGGATTCATGGTGAATGCTAGGTTGAAGATGAATAAACTAGGGTTTATGCAAAATGCAGATAAAGAGAGAGAGGAAGAGAGAAATAAATAGAGGGAAAAGAAACGTTTGAGGAGTATAAGAAGAAACTGAAATGATGAATGGAATTTAATGTTATGTGACGTGAGGAGAGATAATAATGACAAAAGAGGTGATTAGCACAGTTACCTAAGTAGGCGTCCCCTCAACTGCACGCACGCCTGTCCAGAAATAGTGAACACGTGTTTACCATCTGGATAGCCAGTTACAGCTGTTTTACTTTTAAAGAGATTCTGAGTCAACTTAGACAATGAAACGTTAGTAATAACAGAATCACTACTTCTAATTGATTACAATCAGAACTTCTTATAAAAGACTAATCCAATCTCATTTTAGAAGATACTCATACATAAGATCTTCTCATCTTCTCATTCTGGGCATAAATCCATACTGATATTCTTCAGAATGAACTTAAACCTATCTTCAGCAAGGGGTTTTGTAAAGATATCAGCCCATTGATGGTCTGTATCCACAAAGTTTAAAGATATAACACCCTTCTGAACATAGTCCCTTATGAAATGATGTTTAATCTCAATATGTTTAGCTTTTGAAAGTAAGATAGGATTCTTAGATAAACATATAGCAGAAGTATTATCACAGAAAATAGGAATGTTACTCTCAAATATCTGATAATCTTCTAGCTGACTCTTCATCCATAGCATTTGTGTGCTACATCCAGCAACAGCAACATATTCTACTTCTGTAGTTGAGAGAGCTATGGTGGCTTGCTTCTTGCTGTACCAGGAGATCAAATGACTTCCAAGAAATTGACAACTTCCAGAGCATTTGTGTGCTACAACCAGCAGCAGCAACATATTCTGCTTCTGTTGTTGAGAGGGCAATTGTAGCTTGCTTCTTGCTGTACCATGAGATCAGATGACTTCCAAGAAATTGACAACTTCCAGAAGTGCTCTTCCTTTCTATTCTATCTCCAGCATAGTCAGCATCATAGAATCCTACTAAGTTGTAATCTTCGGATCTTCTGTAAACTAAACCAACATTAGTAGTACCTTTCAGATACCTCAGAATTCTCTTAACCGCAGTTAAATGAGATTCTCTCGGATCTGATTGGAATCTAGCACACAAACAAACACTAAAGAGAATGTCAGGTCTAGAAGCAGTTAGGTATAGAAGAGATCCAATCATACCTCTGTACAACTTCTGATCTACCTTCTTACTTACCTCATCCTTACCTAGGACACATGTTGGATGCATGGGAGTTTTGGCTTCTTTGCTTTCAGAAGGATTAAACTTCTTCAGAAGTTCTTTCACATACTTTGTTTGATGAACATAGGTTCCATCAGAAGTTTGGTTGATTTGAATCCCAAGGAAATACTTGAGTTCTCCCATCATGCTCATTTCAAATTCAGCCTGCATAGACTCAGCAAACTCCTTTCCAAGTGTAGCATTAGATGTTCCAAAGATGATATCATCAACATATATTTGACATATTAAAATATCCTTTTTAAAGGTTTTACAAAAGAGAGTAGTGTCCACTTTTCCTCTAGTGAAACCATTTTCCAGAAGGAAGGAACTTAAACGTTCATACCAAGCTCTCGGAGCTTGCTTCAATCCGTATAATGATTTCTTTAATTTAAAAACATGATTTGGAGACTTGGAGTCTTCAAAACCAGGAGGTTGATGGACATAAACTTCTTCATCTATATAACCATTTAAGAAGGCACTCTTGACATCCATCTGATAAAGAGTGATGTTATGTTGAGTGGCAAAAGAAATTAATAGACGAATAGATTCTAACCTGGCCACTGGTGCAAAGGTTTTTGTGTAGTCAATCCCTTCTTGCTGACTATAACCTTGAGCAACCAGTCTGGCTTTGTTTCTCACCACTTCTCCCTTCTCGCTTAGCTTGTTTCTGAACACCCACTTAGTGCCGATGATGTTAAAACCTTTTGGTCTAGGAACCAAGTCCCATACATCATTCCTTGTAAACTGATTGAGTTCTTCTTGCATGGCAATTATCCAGTCTGGATCTTCTAGAGCTTGATCAACAGAAGTTGGCTCGATCAAAGAAACAAGACCTAATTGACATTCTGCATTGTTCTTAAGGAATGCCCTTGTTCAGATGGGATCATCTTTCTTCCCAAGGATCTCATCTTCTGAATGAGCTAAAGCAAGTCTAGGTGATCTTCTGACTGTTGGCTCTTCAGAAATCCTGAGATTCTCTAAAGATGCAGCAACTTGATCTTCTGATCCATTGCTTCTGAGACTGCCAGCTTCTGCAGCTTTGCTTCTTGGTTCTACTTCTTCTGATATATCAATATCAAAATCTGCAAAATTCTCAAACTGCTTTGGTTTTTCAAGACCAAGCTTATCATCAAACCTGATATTGATTGATTCTTTTACAATCAATGTTTCAGTATTGTATACTCTGTAGCCTTTAGAGCGTTCAAAATATCCAAGAAGGAAACACTTTTGTGCTTTAGAATCAAACTTACCAAGATGATCTTTAGTATTCAGAATAAAACATACACATCCAAAAGGATGGAAATAAGAAATGTTGGGCTTTCTGTTCTTCCACAATTCATAAGGAGTCTTATTTAGAATAGGTCTGATAGAGATTCTATTTTGAATATAACACGCAGTGTTTATTGCTTCTGCCCAGAAATGCTTAGCCATATTGGTTTCATTGATCATGGTTCTGGCCATTTCTTGTAGAGTCCTATTCTTTCTCTCTACAACTCCATTTTGCTGTGGAGTTCTAGGGCAAGAGAAATCATGGGCAATACCATTTTCTTTGAAGAACTCCTCAAAGAATCTGTTCTCAAATTCGCCACCATGATCACTTCTGACCTTTATGATTTTGCACTCTTTCTCAGATTGGATCTGAGTGCAGAATTCAAAGAACACCGAATGAGACTCATCCTTGTGTATCAAGAACTTTACCCATGTCCAGCGGCTATAATCATCTACAATGACTAATCCATATTTCTTCCCTCTGACAGATGCTGTTTTGACTGGGCCAAACAGATCAATGTGCAAGAGTTCTAACGGCCTTGAGGAAGAAACAACATTCTTAGACTTGAATGCAGGTCTGGAGAACTTGCCCTTCTGACATGCTTCACAAAGAGCATCTGATTTGTATTTCAGATTTGGGAGTCCTCTGACCAGATTTAGTTTGTTAATCTGAGAAATCTTTCTCAAACTAGCATGTCCTAATCTTCTGTGCCAGACCCATTGCTCCTCAGAAACAGACATAAGACAAGTCACCTTCTGCTTCTCAAGATCAGAAAGATCGATCTTATAAATGTTGTTCTTTCTCTTGCCTGTAAATAGGATTGAGCCATCCTTCTGACTTACAGCCTTGCAAGACTTTTGATTGAAGATTATATCATAACCATTGTCACTTAATTGACTTATGGACAATAAGTTATGCGTTAATCCTTCTACAAGAAGTACATTAGTTATGGAAGGAGAGTTACCAAGACTTATGGTTCCAGAACCAATGATTTTGCCCTTCTGATCTCCTCCAAACTTGACTTCTCCACTTGGCTTAAGCACCAGGTCTTGGAATGTAGACTTTCTTCCCGTCATGTGTCGCGAGCACCCAGAGTCCAGGTACCATGACATTTTGCTTTTTGTTCTCTTTGCCGCCAAGGATATCTGCAACAGAAATTATCTTCTCCTTAGGTACCCACAATTTCTTGGGTCCTTTCTTGTTAGTTCTCCTCAAGTTCTTATTGAACTTGGGTTTAGCAGAATATTTAACAGGAGGAACAACATGATATTCTTTAGGTTTGTCAGCATGATATTTCTTAGGATGTGTCACATGCTTCTTGGTGTGAACAGTGTTAAACTTCTGTGCATGTGAAGTGAGCCTAATATCATGAGCATGGCCATATTTGAACTGATCATACAATGGCTTGTATGTGATCTTCAGATCATCAATAGGTTCAAATTTACGTGAGGTATCATCCTCATAGCCAAAACCAAACCTTCTGTTTCCAGAAATACCATATATCATAGAAGCAAGACGACTTCTGCCAATACTTCTAGATAAGAACTTTCTGAAGCTCGAGTCATATTCTTTCAGAATATGATTCATGCTAGGAATGGATTTTTCTGTTTCAGAAGGAGATCCACTATCTTTGGATAGATTTAAAACTTTTTCCTTCAGTTCAGAATTTTCCAATTCCAGCTTCTTAGTTTCAAATTCAAACTGCTTTTTCAGCTTTTTGTATTTGATACTAAGATGAGCCTTGAGTTCCAGAAGTTTTGTTAAACTGGAAACTAACTCTTCTCTAGATAGTTCAGAAAATACCTCTTCAGAATCTGATTTTGATGTAGATTCTAATCCATCATCTTCTGTAGCCATCAGCGCGAAGTTGGCTTGCTCTTCTTCAGAGTCTGATTCTGATTCTGATTCATAATCATCCCATGTTGCCATAAGACCTTTCTTCTTATGAAACTTCTTCTTGGGATTCTCCTTCTGAAGTTTTGGACACTCGTTCTTGTAATGTCCAGGCTCATTGCACTAATAGCAGACAACCTTCTTCTTGTCAGATCTTCTGTCAGAAGATTCTCCTCGTTCAAATCTCTTTGAACTTCTGAAGCCTCTGAACTTCCTTTGCTTGCTCTTCCAGAGTTGGTTTACCCTTCTGGAGATCATGGACAGTTCATCTTCTTCTTCAGATTCTGATTCTTCAAGATCTTCTTCTCTAGCCTGAAAAGCGTTAGTGCATTTTTTAACATTAGATTTTAATGCAATAGACTTACCTTTCTTCTGAGGCTCGTTTGCATCCAGCTCTATTTCATGGCTTCTCAAGGCACTGATAAGCTCTTCCAACGAAACTTCATTCAGATTCTTGGCAATCTTGAATGCAGTCACCATTGGACCCCATCTTCTGGGTAAGCTTCTGATGATCTTCTTTACATGATCAGCCTTGGTGTAGCCTTTATCCAGAACTCTCAATCCAGCAGTTAGAGTTTGAAATCTTGAGAACATCTTCTCAATATCTTCATCATCCTCCATCTTGAAGGCTTCATATTTCTGGATTAGAGCAAGAGCTTTAGTCTCCTTAACTTGAGCATTTCCCTCATGGGTCATTTTCAATGACTCATATATATCATGGGCAGTTTCCCTGTTAGATATCTTCTCATACTCAGCATGAGAGATAGCATTCAGCAAAACAGTCCTACATTTATGATGATTCTTGAAAAGCTTCTTCTGATCATCATCCATTTCTTGCCTTGTAAGCCTTACGCCACTGGCTTTCACTGGATGTTTGAAACCATCCATTAGAAGATCCCATAATTCACCATCTAGACCAAGAAAGTAACTTTCCAGTTTATCTTTCCAGTATTCAAAGTTTTCACCATCAAATACTGGTGGTCTAGTATAACCATTGTTACCATTGTATTGCTCAGCAGAGCCAGATGTAGATGCAGATGTATTTGTTGGAATTTCACCAGCCATCTTTTACTGAAGCGTTTTTCTCTTCCTGAATCTTTTCTAAACACGGTTAAGTGCTTGCACCTTAGAACCGGCCCTCTGATGCCAATTGAAGGATAGAAAAACACTTAGAAAGGGGGGGGGTTTGAATAAGTGTAGTCTAAAAACTTGAACGATAAAAACAATTTGCACAGTTATTTTTATCCTGGTTCGTTGTTAACTAAACTACTCCAGTCCACCCCCACGGAGTGATTTACCTCACCTGAGGATTTAATCCACTAATCGCAACAGATTACAATGATTTTCCACTTAGCCCACGACTAAGTCTTCTAGATTATCCTGATCACAACCTGATCACTCTAGGAACAAATGCTTAGACACAAGCTAAGACTTTCTTAGAGTATCCTGACCACCACGTGATCACTCTAATTACAACTGCTTAGACACAAGCTAAGACTTCCTAGAGTATCCTAATCAACACTTGATCACTCTAGTTACTTACAAATTAATGTAATCAATTCTAAGAGTATTACAAATGCTTCTGAAAAGCTATAATCACAACAGTGATATTTCTCTTAACGTTTAAGCTTAATCTCACTAATATATTACAACAACAATGTAGTGAGCTTTGATGAAGATGAAGTTTCTGAGCTTTGATTTGAACAGCGTTTCAGCAAGTTAATATTCACAAAAATCGTCAAGAATTGGTAACCTTGTTTCTCATCAGAACTTCATATTTATAGGCACTTGAGAAGATGACCGTTGGGAGCATTTAATGCTTTGCGTATTCCGTACAGCATTGCATTTAATGTTTCACGCTTTTGTCAACTACCTCGAGCCTTGTTCACGCTGTGTCTACTAACGTTGCCTTTAATAGCTTTCAACGTTCCTTTTGTTAGTCAGCGTAGCCTGCCACCTGTACTTTCTTCTGTTCTGATGTTTGTGTATACAACGTTTGAATATCATCAGAGTCAAACAGCTTGGTGCATAGCATCTTCTTGTCTTCTGACCTTGAAAGTCTTCTGAGCGTGATACCATGAGAACATCAGTGCTTCTACTTCTGATCTCAAGTTCTTCTGATGCTTCCATAGACCCATGTTCTGATTCTGCCTTGACCATCTTCTGATGTCTTGCCAGACCATGTTCTGATGTTGCATGCTGAACCTTCTGAGACAAAGCTTCTGAGCGCTGATTTGTGCATACTCTTTATATATTTCCTGAAAGGGAAATTGCAATGTATTAGAGTACCACATTATCTCACACAAAATTCATATCCTTGTTATCATCAAAACTAAGAATATTGATCAGAACAAATCTTGTTCTAACAGCCTCAACCTTCATCAAATGTCAATGTTACGACTTCAAGCTCTGCTAGGACTTAAACGAATGGTTAACTGAGCATAGGATCGAAGAACATCACGAAGATTGGGATGGGTACAAATAAACTTTGAGCCATTATCCTTCGTTTCTTAAACCGTGAACCAAGCCACGTTACAACCCTTGAAAGTCCTAACTGAAGCATGGTTAGTTCGAAAGCATACTGTCACCAAAAGGGTATCCTGACTCCTTAAGGTTTACCATAAACGCTGAGTTGATATCACGTTTTTTACAAACATCACGTTTTTACAAATATTATAGTATATATCTCAGAAGGACCTCACAAGGCAAATCTTTCCAAAATCCCTACTAGCAGGGGCAAAGCCATGCAAGGCATGTTTGACACTTCAACCAATACCCACTGGTGTGTCTCAATCAATACAAGTCTAGGAATGACAGTTACTATAACCACTGGAGGCAAGGTTCAAGGCACCCATGTCTTCCCATGAGTCGGTTTCATAAGATCATATCCTCATAAAGTAATATTCAAGTAGCTATCTTCAATCCCTCCTCCAATAGGGTCTATTCATCTCTCTTATCCCCAGTCAGGTTGCATCAAGGATCAATCATTCAAATGGCTCTCATCCCCAAGAAGAAATCATAAATCCCCAGCTGAGCATCTTCAAAACAAGATGAGACATCAAAATCACAATGATATGGAGATTCATTTTCTCAATCAAGAAAAATCACTAATATACTCCAGATAGCATAAATCATGTTCATACATCATAACCTCATAATAAATTAATACATAACATGCAAGTTTCTCATTTATTTTGAGAGACTCATCACATAATAAATGCATCTTGACATTGCATAAAGACTAACTTTACCTTTTTCAGGAAACAGGTACAAGCAGATAAACAATATCTCCAATTTTCAAAGATCTAACTCAGTTACCACAAACGGTGTAGACACGACCATCCTTCAAAGATCTAATTCGGTCACCACAAACGGTACTGACACGGTCAAAGAAAGATACTGACTTAATCCTGACCATCAATTCAGAAAAGAACACGACAATGAAGTCACGACAATGGAGTTACGACAATGAAGTCACGACAATGGAGTCACGACAAATGAATCACGACAATGAAGTCACGACAAATGAGTCACGATGATGGAGTCACCATAAATAATCACGACAATGGAGTCACGACAATTAGCTCATGACAATGGAGTCACGATAATGGAATCACGACAACTGAGTCACGATAATGGAATCACGACAACTGAGTCATGATAATGGAATCACGACAACTGAGTCACGATAATGGAATCATGACAATAGAGTCAAGATAATGGAATCACGACAATTGAGTCATGATAATTGAATCACGACAACTGAGTCACGATAATGGAATCACGACAAGTGAGTCACGATAATGGAATCACGACAACTGAGTCACGATAATGGAATCACGACAACCGAGTCACGATAATAGAATCACGACAACTGAGTCACAATAATGGAATCACGACAACTGAGTCACCATAATGAAGTCACGACAATGGAGTCACGACAAATGAATTACGACAATGAAGTCACGACAAATGAGTCACGCTGATGGAGTCACCACAAATGATCACGACAATGAGTCACAACAATTAGCTCATGACAATGGAGTCACGACAAGTGAGTCACATATCTAATCCCGGTATTCAGTTTAGAAACAATCATGACAATGGAGTCACGATGATGGAGTCACGATAATTGAGTCACAACAATGGATTTACAACAAGGGAGTCACGACAATGAAGTCATGACAACAGAGTCACTACAATCAATTCACTTACATGATCCCGACGCCCAGGGCAATCGAGCAAACAATTTAATTCTGACACCACAGATACAGTCTAACGCACGACTCATTCTGACACACGTCAATACATCAACTGATGGCATCTTCAAGCCCATCTCCGATAACTTTCTGTCAATCGTCCAAATGGCATCTTTAAGCCCATCTCCGGAAAAAGTCCCTGCATCAGCAAGGGCAAATTTCTTGGTATTCTAGTGTTCAATCCTCTTCTACATTCAGACTCCGATAGGCACACGAGCCAATCTACATCCTCAGGTAAAAGAAGATTGATCAGGGGCAGCTGTCATACCCCAAAATTTTCTCGCCAAACAACAACCCTCCAACTAGGGTTTTGATCTTCTCAAGGAGAAATCAAATTGTGATACCTCAAGTGGACTCCATGACCTCTCATATGATTCAAAGAACCTCTATGCCAAAATTCAAGCTTCAATTCCCAAGATTACTCAGTCAATTGCTCAGATAGTCAACAATCGACTAGTTTGACCTAAAAGTAAACTATGGTCAAAATACAGTCAAAATTCCTGATTTTTGGTCAACATGTTAAAGCATCATTCATCATTTGATCAAGGGTTGATCATGATTCATCAAGGAAAGTTCAGAAATCAACAAAAATCAAAGTTTCTAAATTAGGGTTTTTGACCTAAAAGTCAACTAAACTTTGACCAGCCATAACTTTCACATGGAACATCAAAAATTTTCCATCCAAAGCTCATTTTGAAGGAAATTGTATTCTCTACAACTTTGACTATCACATGCCAAGGCTAAAAATGCGTCATTTGGAAGATAGGAGCCAAAACATTATAGGTCCTTTTGAAAGTCAACAAAAAGTCATTTTTTCTCAAAGAATGGTACATGAACATGGTAAACTCAAATGAGATGAAACCAAAAGGAGGTTTTAGAGGACATCTTGAGCTTTTTAAAATGGTCAAGAAAACCTTCGTAGGATAAAAAATGAGAGAGATATGCTTGGCACAAGTTGGTCAAAATTCAAGAAAGGCATGAAAGTCATTTAGGCCAATTTTGGATATTTGGACTAATGGTCCCAAGTTTTGGATTCCAAGCATACATGTGATCTATAAAAGGGCCTATAAAACCATATTTATATTTTTGGCATTTTTATTTCTATTTATTTGAATTTTATTCATTTAAATGGCAAATAAATCGAGTAAAATACCAAAAAATAAAGAATTAAATCATGAGACTTCATTTTGGATCATATAAAAGCCCAAGAGACACCTATAGACCATTGAATTTTCGTTGGTGAAAGATTTGGATTTTTATTTTATTTTTTCGATTTTACTCAATTTAAATTAAAGGAAAAATAAGATAAACTCTCAATCAAAAAATCATCCTTGGGGCTCAAGCAAATCAAATATACTTGATTGAGGAAAGATTGAAGCAAATATGGCAATATTTCATGTAATTTCCAATCAAATTTTTATCAATCTCTTCTCTCACCAATCTCTTGATTTTATTTCCAAACTCTTGCCCTAATTCCTTCACATATATAAGCACAGCCTCTTCTGCATAGCCAGCCACGAAAAACCCTAGTCTCCATAACTCCATTTAAGCTTTATTTTTTCAAGAAGAAGTGCATTTTGGCATCTCAAGTTCCAGCTACTATCAGTCTCAAGTGATCATTGCAATATCTTCCTGAGGTAATTTAGGGTAAGCCTGAACTAATACATGATCTCCGTGTGTCATACCCCAAAATTTGCCCACCATATTTTCATGCTAAAGCTCATTTGAATATCAAAGTTTCAATACTTGATTAAATACACACTCTACTAAACAACAGTTCTCCGACTAGGGTTTTGCCCTTCTCAAAGAAAAGTCAGGTTCTGATACCTCAAGAAGATTACATGGCCTATCATATGATCCAAAGAATCCCTATGCCAATTTTCAAGCCCTAATTCCCAAGATTGCACAGTCAACTGCTTAAAAGATAAACAGTCGACCAGTTTGACCTAAAAGACAACTACGGTCAAAGTACAGTCAAAACTCCTGATTTTTTGTCAATATCTTCATTTTGAAGTGTCATTCACCATTTGATCAAGGATTGATTATGGTTCATCAAAAATCAACAATTCCAAAAGTTACTAATTTAGGGTTTTGAACTAAAAGTCAACCCAACTTTGACTGATCATATCTCTCTCATACTTTATCATAAATTCCTGAACGAAAGCTCATTCTCAATGAAATTCAATTCTATACAACTTTGATGTTGGGTCCCAGATCCTGAAATGCTTCCGCATAAGAGATATAGGCCAAAACATTACAGGTCCTTCTAGAAGATCGCAAAAAGCTGTTTTTTGTCAGGAGCAATATCATCAAGATAAAATATCCAAATGGAAAATATGTTCCAAAGTGGCTTGTAGAAGACATATTGGGCTTTCCAAAAAGTCATATAACATGGTCATATGACAAAAATTGAAGGAGATATGAGGCTGAGAAGTTGTCAAATTTCAAGAAGTGCATGAAACTCTAATTGAATAATTTAGTGTTTTTAAGATAATGGGCTTAGGTTTTGGACTTCAAACATGCATATGACCCAAATAAGGACCCATAAAACCGTTCTCATATTTTTGGAATTTTTATTTATATTTATTTGAAGTTTATTCATTTAAATAGCAAATAAATTAAGAAAAATACCAAAAATAATGAATTAAATCATGGGGCTTTATTTTGGATCATATAAAAGCACAAGAAACACCTAGAAGCTATTCAATTTCGTTGGTGAAGAATTTTGGATTCTTGTTTTATTTATTTTTGATTTTTTATCCAATTTAAATCAAAGAAAAATAAGATAAATTCAAATTGATGAATGATTTGATTTTCTCAATCACAAAATCATTCTTGGGGCTCAAGTAAATCAAATATATTGATTAAAAGGAGATTGAATCAAATATGGTAAGATTTCATGGCAATTTTTCAATCAAATCTCTCTCAAATTTCTTTCACCAATCTCATGATTTAAATCCATCTTTCCAACCCTAATTCCTTCCCATATATAAGCCAAACACGTTCAGCCTCTCAAGAGACGAAATCTGGCCAAGAGGAATAGGGTTTCATAGAACAAAAATCTTCAAGAACTAGGGCAAGGTTGATTTTCGATTCAAGACGATCTCAGAACAAACCAACCCCTTTAATCTCTTACCCAGACCTCAGAAGGTACGACCAGGTAAGTGGACACGCTCTAGGGCACCCATAACGAACACGCCATGAGCAGCATCTTCATTCATGAGTTTTTTTCGTGTGTTTTTATTTTTGTTATGTTTTAATGCAAACTGATACTTCTAACGCGTTCTTGAGGGTATATAATACAGATTTAACGTAACACATGTGAATTTAGGACTCTAAATCATGACTCGCCGTTGTTGGAGTTGCAAGGTTGTGATATAGCAGGAACCATGGTTTTAAATTGCGGTTGCGGCTGCGGATGCGGTTGCGGTTGCAGTCACTGCGGTTGCGGCTATTGCGGGTGTTGCGATGCGGAATGCGGTCGTTGCGGCGTGAATTCATATTTATGAATATAAAAAATGATATTTTATTATTTATTTTCGATTTCACATATCTTCGATTTCCTCTCTAAATTTTCATATATATCTCATTAATAATTCGTCACCCTTTTGAATATAACTAATCCTTTTAAAATATATCTTAAATCTATGATATAATAAAAAAGAAGGTAGAGCAAATAATTTTTGCGAGCATTGCATAATCTCTTGTGGCCTGATGCGGTCTGATGCGGCTTGATGCGCCCGATGCGGTGTTATGATGCGGCCGATGCGGTGTTATGATGCGGTTTTTATTGTGATTTGCAATCACACCGCAATTGCGGCCTGATGCGGATGCGGACACTACCGCAACCGCAATATTGCGGCCGCATCAGGTGATGCGGTCCGCAATTTAAAACCATGGCAGGAACCATGGCTACTGTGCGTTTTAGACCAAGAGGATGACACCAGCGAGTTCGTGATGTTCGATTTGGTCGATCTGGGCGAGATTGAGTTTTGTTTAACGCGTTTCTTTTAGTTTTGATTCTTGTAGAAAATAGCTACAACAATTTACAGTTAAAACCGCGGCAGATCTGAAGCAATTTCGTAGTAGATTTTCGGATATTGGAGCAAGGAAGAAGACGACCGTGCGTGGCTCTTTTTCATTGGCTAGTCAAAGTTCCATACTCTCTCCCAATATGCCATTGGTTGGTCAGCAAAGTTGAAATCCTCTCTCCCAGGCTCATTGGTCACGCGTGCTCACAGTGGGCCCCAGTTTGACTGCCTTTGAATTTTTCAAACTTAATCCATGCTTTAATATATATTACTTAATGTTGGCTATATTATCAACTAACACATGTAGAACAGATGGAGAAAGAAGGAGACTGGTAACACTATGGACGCAGGTTCGATCCCTAGTGTGTACCCTCTCTATTTTTTCTAATTTATTTGAATAATCATGCTGCTAGATTCCATGTGCTCCCCTCCACGCATCCTGTGATGCACCCCTCAATATCAGCCATTGGATCACCAGCGCAAAGGATCAAACACAACATGATTGAAGGATCATCATATGGACTTTCGGGCTTACCTCACAGGAGCAAAGCTAAGTCTTTTTATTTATTTATTTATTCTCTTTTATTTTATTTTAAACCCCTTTTATTCATGTTCTTATCTTAAAAAAAACATGCTATTTGTTAATTAGATAAATATTTTCATGCCCCTCTGATTTATTTAACCGATACCTCGATTTTTTTTTTATAATACCAAAATCCCTTTTACAAATTGTCTTTTATTAATTAATCAAGTTAGGTTTTTTTAACAAAATATTCTTTATGTATTAAACCCTAGTCAACTATTTTTCCTCATGATCACTGATCACTGTTATCCCTTAACCCTGGAAATTCCATTACTGGTAGGTATTGTCCATTAGCCTCATTATCTGTTTCTTCCGTTAACCTTGGTTAACTTTTTGGCTTTGCCTTTTGCCATGCCTTTTTGTTTGCCTAAATTATTACCATTTTAATTTTTAATCTGTCACGTTATAATTGTTGGGACCTTTAATGCACTAACAAACTTCTCTTCTTTGTGCCTAATTTTCAGGATTAATCAAAGATCCTTCCGCCACGCGCCATACCGGTTTAAAAAAGCTAAGTTTCTATTTTTTTATTTAAACATCATTTTATTCTTATTTCGCCTTCTGAATTAAAATAGGGTTTGCCTCATTTGTTAATGAATCTGTTCAGAGTCAATTGAAGGTTCAGAGGAAGGTCAAGACTCAAGATAAAGATAATTAAATTAATTATTTATCTTTCTTATTTTTTGCTTTAATCCCCCATCCCCGCAGGTGTTTATTGTAATAGCGTAGGAAATTTTATTTCTGCCTTTATTTTATTTTAATTGCGTGGTTAGTAATTTAGGGAGTGATAACCATGAATTGAACATAGATCACTAACTTACAAGATAAATATCATCGAATTTAACCACGTGATTGTTGCACCCACGCACCTTTAGGGTAATCCCTCTTGTTGCCTTTGTTGCCTGTTGCCTTATAATTCTATTGCCTCTAAGTATACTAAATAGTCAAAGTCCCTCGATTCCGAGGATACCTAAAGCAATGTTGCCTTCAAAGTTATTGAAACTCCCTCGAGGTTGCCTCATAAAGAATAATTGTCCTTATTGCTGAGTTATCCTCGCCTGTTGCCTAAGATTAAATGACTATTATATCTTTCCCTTAGACTACCTGCCCTCTTTATGGCAAGGGACAGTCTTATGGCGAACGATTACTCGATGACCCTTTCAACATCCAATTGAAAGACTTCCTGCCCTCTTATGGTATGGATAGACCCTTTCGCCCGAAAAGCTAAAAGAACAATTTTTCCAAACTTAGGGTAGTTGCTACTAATTGCTTGCTCTAAATTCAAAATCATTTTCCCACTCTTTTCAAAAATCAAATTCAAAAAGACTACGCTTATTTACAAGCTAAAGTTCTTCTTCGAAATCTTTTCTTATTCAAAATACTTTCAGATAAATTCAAACAAAGTGAGCTAAGCAATCAAGAGCCCATGGATAACCATGGATGCAAAGGGTGCCTTACACCTTCCCTTTGTATAACTTACCCCCCGAACTCAAAATCTTTTTAAAGGTCTTTTTCTGTTCTTTTAGCCTTTCCAAATTGGATAAAATAAAAGTCGATGGCGACTCTTGCTATCCGCATATTTCGATAATAAAGTCAGTTCACCGTATTACACCATGCAACGAAAATATCATATCATGCATGTTCATATTCATACAATATGTTAATTTTTCGTTTTCCATTATCATATGCGTGCCAATCGATTTTGATGTTGCTAACGTGTTTATGGTGGAGTATAGAACAGGTTTGATGCATAGTAGGAGTGTTTCGAGCGTGGATTTAAAATTCACCATGTTAGGGCATAACCTTTGTTCTTCGTCGTATTCACACTTGCAGACAGTTCCAGGCCAAACAAAGGCCACCATTGGATTCTCCATGACCGGTTTATATAATCTAGACGTTTAGTTTCTTTGTTCAGGTTGTTTTTTGCAGGTTTCAAAGTTGCAGGGTTTGCCATGGAGGAATCGCACCAAAATCCGCAGGTAAACCCGTGGAAAAATCCGCAGCAATTTCCGCAGGTGCCCACGAGGAAGACAATGAATAGTGATCTAGACTCTTGGACCAAGGTGTGGAAGCGTGCGATTGGCCGGTCAAAGAGATTGCCTTCTCTCTCCCATTCCCATCATGCGTGGGCCCTTTTGAATGGCCAGTCAACATGTTCTTTTCCTCTCTCATCTCACTATTGGCTGCACGCTGCATATGTGGGCCCAGGATTGACTTAATTTGAATTATTATCTTTTAGTGTATTTAATTAATTATGTGCAATGCTATATCAGCGTAAGAACACAACACACATGGTAACGAAAGGAAAGGCGCTTCTATGAGAACCTGGGTTCGATCCCCATGCTTGACATTAATTTTTATTAGTTATAAAGCTTGCAGATTCAGTACGTGTGGTGTATGCGCTCAGTTCATTCATCGTCAATTTTGTCCCTCGAGGTAGCCTTATAAAGGATGATTGTCCCCATTGCTAAGGTATCCTCGCCTGTTTCCTAAAAGATTAAATGACTATTATATCCTTCCCTTAGACTACCTGCCCTTTTTATGGCAGGGACAGTCTTGTGGCGAACGATAATCTCGATGACCCTTCAAAATCCAATGAAAGGACTTCCTATCCTCCTATGGTATAGACAGCCCTGGAAAGCTAAAAGAACAAATTTTAAAACTTAGGGTAGTTGGTACTAATTGCTTGCTCTAAATTCAAAATCTTTTTCCCACTCTTTTCAAAATCAATTTTCAAAAAGGCTACGCTTATTTACAAGCTAAAGTCCTTAAACAAAGTTCCTTTTCCACACTTCAAACATTTTTGAAAACAAAGTGAGCTAAGCAATTAAGAGCCCATGGATAACCATGGAAACGAAGGGTGCTTACACCTTCCCTTTCTATAACTTACCCCCGAACTCAAAGTCTTTTAAAAGGTTTTTTTCTGTTCTTTTAGCCTTTCTATAAATTGGATAAAATAAAAGTCGGTGGCAACACTTGCTATCCGCAATATTTCAAAAAGTCAGTTCTCCCACCGTATTATATTACTACTTGGCCAACGCCTCGTAGGTGCTTGATTTTTGAGTGATGCTCGATTGTTTACTTTTTATTTTCCCCTATTCCTAGGTCGCTACTTCGGTAGTTGTTTGCTTTACGAGCGGTGCTCGATTGTGTGCAACTTGAGCGAGTGGATACTCCTCAAGCTTTGTGTGCTTATTTTCTTGGCTTGGTTAAGTTCTTGATTGCTTGCAGGCGAGATGATCATCTCTAATCTTGGAAGTTGTTACGACCGACTTTAAATTTTAAGTTAGATAACCTAAATAATAGAGTCGCCACCTATATTTATTCTATCCCAAGGATAAAGGGTAAATATGGGAAAAAACCTAAACAGAGATGAATCTAGGTAAGTTGAGAAATTAGGGTTAAGGGAAGGTATTAGATACCCTTAACACTTCCTTAAGGTTTTCATGTCTCTAAGGTTTGTAAGAGTATTACGGTAAGGTTTATGGTTTCTAGTTTTTTTAATTAACTCTAATGGGTTCAAATTCTAATTGGGTCCAAATAATTTTCTACAAAAATACACCCCCCACCTTTTGAATTGAATGTCTTAGAGAACGGGCTTAACAATTTAAATGTTAAGCCCACTAGTCTAATAGACACCCCTTTTGATAGAAATGAACCCTTTTAAACAAACTCTAACTAGTAAATAAATAAAATAAAAAAATTGTAACAAAAATAATAGTAGAAAGTAATAAGATAGATATATTTTTGAGCAATCAAAAAACTAAATTATTAAATGGGCCTTCCATATTGATTTTAAATAATAAGCCCATATAGTAAAGTGTAACATATGCAACCGTTTGAAAGGTCTATTAGGGAATGAGTTAATAATCAAGATATTAAGCCCAATAGACACACTTATTTTTTTAAATACACCTCTCGTAAATTAGTTTAAAGATAGAGTCACTATGTTAAGTCTAAAACGGTAGGGTAAATTTTGGGGTATGATAGTTGCCCCTATTTAATTATTCTCGGATCGAAGAGCGTGAGGATACGCAGGCCTCACGTGTTCGGATCGGCGGGTTAATAAATAATCTAACACCCCTAAATTTGTCGACAATGCGTATGTATGTTTGCGTATGCTTTGTTTCGACCTGTTAATATGTGTTTTCGGCCTATGGATAGGCGCTTAGCCTGTGAATAGGCGTTCTTAACCTGTGAATAGGTACTTTTACCTGTGAATAGGTGCTTTTACCTCTGAATAGGTATCTTTGGCTTATGAATAGGCGTTTAGCCTATGAGTAGGCGTTCTTGACTTGTGAATAGGTGCTTTTACCTATTGATAGGTATCTTTGGCCTTTGAATAGGTGCTCAGCCAATAGGAGTGCTTAGCCTGTGAATAGGTGCTCAGCCTGTGAATAGGCGTTCTTAACCTGTGAATAGGTGCTTTTACCTGTGAATAGGTGCTCAGCCTATGAGTAGGCGTTCTTAACTTGTGAATAGGTGCTTTTACCTATGAATAGGTGTTCAGCCTGTGAATAGGTGTTCTTAATTTGTGAATAGGTGCTTTTACTTGTGAATAGGTGTTCAGCCTGTGAGTAGGCATTCTTGACCTGTGAATAGGTGCTTTTACCTGTGAATAGGTGTTCAGCCTGTGAATAGGCGTTCTTAACCTGTGAATAGGTGCTTTTACCTGTGAATATGTGTTCAACCTGTGAATAGGCGTGTTATGATTATGCTCATGTTAATTGGTAAATGCTCGTGTATGTTGATAATGTTTGTGTATATTGCTAATGCTTGACGTGTATAGTCGATGCTTATATGCGTAAAACTTTTATGGGTGAAATGTATGTTGTTTGTGTGTAATGATTGCGTTTATGTTATTTGCTAATGCTTATGTGTATATGCTAAATGAAATACTGTCATACCCTAATTTTGACTCCCCTGAGATGTCACACCTCTAGACATTTCATCAACTCCAAACATGTAGCCAGAGCAGTCATTTGTTTGTCTAGTACTCAATCGAGGGTGTGCAAGGACAAAGGAGTTCAGGCAAAGGATCAATCATTGAGAGAATGACCTCTAATACAATCACATGAATCAAATGATTTATTCATTCACCTATGATTGATTAGGCACTAGTCATCAAGACTCAGGTTAGCTCAGATCACCAGATTAGGGTTTTGGGCCCATCAAGGACTGAAATCAGGGGCCACATTTGGGAAACCCTAAAAAGCTCCAAGACATTACTCAAAGGATTCAATCATCTTCAAATGATACATATAAAAATATCCATTGAGCATTGTACCTCAATTCAAAATCTACAATCATCAATTTCATCTGGTCGACAATTAGGGTTTTTGACCTAATTCACCAGGATAGTTGACTTTTAATCAGGACATGTATCCACAACTCAAAACATGACTCAAGAACTTCAATTACATCAACATAATCCACTCATATCATTCATTTGAGGAGGAGAGTTTGATTCATCACAGAAGTCCAAGATTTCATTTCATTTGGAAAAAGTCAACTGTACAAGATCACCTTTGACTTTTAGGATTTTAGGTCAAACAATGACTTTTAAGGAACAATATCATCAACATATGATTATTGAAGTCATTTGACCAAAGAAAATCAAGAAAATTCATCAAGGATCAAAAAGTCAACAAAAAGTCAAACTAGTGCATTTTGACCTAGTTCATGGATCTCAAAATTTCACCTACACAACTCAAAAAACTTCCAACATGAAAGTTGTAGATCTTGCAAAATAAAACAACTTCTCACAATGGAAATTTTTTCAAGAGATCAATCATTTAAGAGATATGAACTTTGGAAGTTATAGGTCATAAAAACTTTGAAAAAAATCTAAGTGTTTTTAACCTAGTTTTCTTCAAACTTTGGGCCCATTTTACAAAATTTTCCCAAGAGATTTTGAAGAAACTCCAAACTAATGAATTGAAGTACATGTTAAGAGCTTTCCAAATTGTGCTCAACCTTCTCCAAATTCATTTTGAGCTAGGAGTTATGATGGTTCAAAGTTGGGCTCATGGAGTAAAATTATAGGTCATGCCTAAGTTTGAAACTTGCAATTTTATGCAAATGCATACACTATTTGATACCTCTAAACTTCAGAAACATTACGAGGGATAAGAGAGGATCAAATGCATCATTGCAAAGAGATTGAAGAATATTAAAAAATTCAATGCCATGTGATTAAGTAATCATTACAAAATAGAATATTAGTGAATCATCAAGGAATCTTCTCCTAAACCAATTGGAAGCCATTCTGCATCAGAATTGTCCCCTATGATCAGAAGAGATCAATGGATGGGGAGATATCTCGAAAACACCATCATTGCATCTTGGAGATTCCTTGAATTTCTTCATGGCCAAGAAACCAAAACTCCCTCAATAAGCAAGCTTACTATCTCCAATTGCTCTGAACCTTTTGCCTATAAATAAGAGAGCATACCTCAGTAATAGAGCACACCAAAGCAATAGAAATCTTGCTTTCTCTCTTCTTCCTCCATACTCAAGGTTTTTCAAAGGCTCTTTGGCAAGAAGACTCGGATTCTTTAAACCAAAGCTCTTCCTTTGAAAGTAAGTATTCAAACACCTCAAGGGAGGTATTTAGAAGTGATCCAAACACCTGGAACACTTCTGTACGTGGAGAATCATCATCTTCATCTCTCACTTGGAGCTACATCAGTTGGGGTCGAGCAAGAGGTTCTGGGGAGTTTCAACTCAAGCCAAGCATCTCAACACCTTCCTGAGGGATCACTGAAGCTATCTGGATCACTGCAACAACTCTGTAGCACACTTTGATTAGAGCTCGATCTCCATTTTTGAGGTAAGTTTCATGAACTTCAAACTCCATAATTCACGCATGATAAATTAAAAATGAAGTTACCAATTGGTTTCTGCACCTTTGAGGATCATTAACCCTCAATCAATTGCATCATATCATGCATATAAAGTATTTCATGTTAAATTTCAGTTTTAGGGTTCTTAGTGTTCATGCGTGCGAATTTTGAATTACACTTAAAATAAATGAAATCAAAGGATACCATCATGATCCTTGTCCAAAAAACGAGCAAAATCCATGTTTACATCTTAAAGTTTGGTTGAGAAACGAAGGAGATAGAAAATTCAAAAAATTTGAAGCTTGAGGTTGAAGATGAAGATGGTGGCGCCATTTTTCAAATTTCCCAGGAATGAGTTTATTTTATTTTGACTGATGGGTGTGTCATTTATGAATTCATCGTAATGTCACAATGGCTACATCGCGCGTCCAAAGTATCTCTCTTGCCCATGGTCTGGGGTTCGAACCCCCCCTCATACCTTTTGTTTTGTTCATTTTTATTTTTTCCTTTCATGCACTTGTTTTAAAATATAATGAGCTGAAGGTATATGTCTAACAAGTCACGCGCGTGGTTCAGATGGTAAGTGTTTTGTGCGGTGATCAAGAGGGTGTGAGTTCAAGCCCTTTGGGAGACAAAACCTTATTTTTTAACACTTTTCTCATTCAATTTCTTCACAACTTCACATAATTAATTCACCTATCAAATTAAATCGTTTTTACTTGACTTTTCACACACTCTTCATTTAATATATATATTTTAAGAATATCCAAAAAATCACAAAAAAATATATTATTTTGATATGTTTTTATTAGGTTTAAAATCACATATTTTAAGTATGTTTTAATACTTTAAAAATAGTTTCTTCTTGATTTTTAAAACCTAATCTCTTGTAAATATTTTTTGAGATAAAACCCTAAATCATTTAGTTCTTAATTGGGTATAGGCTCTATCTTTACCCTAATTAAAGTTAACTTTTTGTCAATTTTCAAATTGTTTTCAAACGTCGGTCAAACAGACGATCAAAGTTTTTTTTCAAACAACAAAACCTTGTATCATTTCAAAAAAATCATTCAACTGTTTTTCATAAACAGTAAATCATAAGATCCAACACCTTTTCTTCTTTTCATAGTTTGTTTTTCAAAACTGTATTTACAAAATCTTCTCTCTGTTTTCAAAACATTCTTCTGGTATTTGAAGGGAATTATTCCCGGTGAAACTCTTCAGATACCTATGTGACCTAGTGTCCATCTTCATTTCTTCTGTTTTAAATAAAATATCTAACTGTTTACAATTCAACATTCAACTGTTATCAATAAACAATAAAGCCACTGGTAAGGCTTTGTACATACATCTTCAAAGGCCTCCACTCCATCCAGGTTAGGCTTTATAGCTTTCCATTTACAAGCTTTCATTTAAATTACTGTCAAATATAAACTATATATATATTGTTTAGAACTACGTCTGAGTACAACCTTAGGACAGATAAACTATATATATATATATTTATATATATATATATATATATATATATATATATATTATAGGACTATGGCATAGGATTGAGAATGTCTTCCTGGTGAAGGCTCTTTCCTAATTAGAGATCTTTAGTTCAAACCTCAAGATGAATTATTTCCGGTGAAACATCTTGAAAAAAAGCCTTAGAACAAAAATAGGGCACATCCACCCAAGAGGAATTATTCCCGGTGAAACCTCTTACCCATTTGCTTAGAGCCAAGCTAAGTTCAAAACCAACATAGATTTCTCTTGTGCTATAACAAGGACCCTCGATGACCCTCGATTAGCCTCCTCTTGGGCTTTATACAAGGACCCACAGGCTTCTTAAAAGCATTCTCAGCTTCCTCTTGATCTTGTATACAAGGACCCATCAGGTTTCTTATAAACATAGGAACAGGTCTTTAGTCACCTTTTAGCCTACCCTGGTGAGATTATTCTACTCTTTAAACCAGACTTTAAACAAGCTAAAAATGTCTCAATCTCAGTATTGAGTTCACCTTTTGGGAATGAGAGACATGGACAGTCTCTGTCACCCTTATTCTCAAATTTTCAATAATCTTCCTCCTTAGCAGAGTCTCGGTTCCACATCTGTCTATCCTCAGTCAGAGTCAACCTTAATCTTGGGCTTTAAACAAGAAGTCTCAATCAATCCTTTCATCCTTTGATATCATTGGAGTGCTACCCAATCATCCATTAAGCACAAAAATCCCTGGAAAGGGTCAGCCTCCATTAACTCCTCCATTTTAATAAAAAAACCCTTGGAAAGGGTCATCCTCCAAAAAATAAGCTTTCAAAAGATAAACTCACCAGTAGAGTAAACCCCTAGAAAGGGTTAGCCTCCAAAATCACTCCTTCAAATCCAAAATCCCTGGAAAGGGTTAGCTTCCAAATCATCTTTCAAACCTTCAAAACTCCTCATTAGAGTTTAGGTCAATTACTCAAGCAAATTCCCCAGTAAGGTCAATCTCCAAACCTGTGCCTTTCATTCATCAATCTCTGCTTAACAAAAGCATAATCCCAAGAAGGGTCAACCTTTATTCTCTAAACAATAGGATAATCCTCAACAGAGTCAAAAATCCCCTCTGAGTTAAAAGATCCCACACTGGTAGATCTTTTCCCACTTTAAAAAAAGTTAGCATCAACCTTGGTCTTTGTACAAGACACATACTCCCCTTTAAATCAAAACCCTACTCATAGGTATTCCCCTATCCACAGTCATCCACAACCTTGGGCTTTGTACAAGGCAGATAATAGAGTCTCCCTAGTGAGTCATTCACCATCAAGTAGCCACAACCTTGGGCTTTGTACAAGGCAGATAAACCACATTTCCTGTGTCAAAAGATTCCTAACCTTTAAGGATCTTTTCCCCATAGAGTCATCCATACTCAGTTTCCTCAACAGTAGCCACAACCTTGGGCTTCATACAAGGCAGAGAATAATGACTTCCCTAGCTAAGAGTCAGCCACAACCTTGGGCTTCATACAAGGCACAAAATAGAGTCTCCCTAGGAAGAGTCAGCCACAATTTTGGGCTTTGTACAGAACACCAAATAAAATCAATAAAACAAAATAAACACTCTCCAACTAGAGTCAACCTCAATTCTGGGCTTTGTACAGAACACGAAATTCCTTATTAAAAGTCAGTTCCCAGTGGAGTCATCTCCCAAAGTCAATAAAAACCCTTTAAAAAGCCTCAAGCTTGGGCCTCATACAAGCCAGCTAAAAATCAAATCTTTCAAATAGTAGATAGACATAGCTTATCTCTATAGGGAGAAATTTCTCCTATCTCACCACAAACAAACAAACAATCATTTCAAACAAACAATCATTTCAAAACATTCTCCCATTTAGGACTCGTGAAAGGCATATTCTGGAAGATCCCCAGACTTGTACAACTTTCCCTAATTTGGTCGAGAATCTTTCATTCAAGAGACACGTGACTGGCATACTTGTACACAACCAAGTGAGGTCCCTCTCTTAATGAAACAAACTCAGCTTTTCTGTCACTTTTAAATGTTTGTGGTAGAATAGTAGAAATACCTCTCTGTAAAGATGACTTCATGTCTCTTTACTGTAAACAGAGATTTAATTTTCAAAGCTTCAACCTTGAGCTTCAAGCAAGGCACCAAAAACAATTATTTTCCCTAACTAGTTCCCCGAACTACAAAAAGCTCTGACTTCCATTAGGGATATGTAGGCATGAGGTTCACAAGGAATCTCAGCAAGCTAATCAAAAACCAAAAATAGTCAGTCTATCTCTCTTTTAATTCAATTCAATTCTCTCTCCTAACACAAAGGAGAAACTTTCTCAATCATCTAGCAACAAACACAAACACATCGACACAGAGAAGGTTCCCGTAGAGTACTACAGATATGTAGGGTGCTTAAAACCTCCCCTATGTATAACCGACCTCCCGGACTCCAGAATTTCTAGTCTAGGTGAATCCCCACACTTAGCAAACTCCTAGGGTTTATTTGAGATCTTTTTCCCCTTCCTCCTTGTAGGTTAATTAAAAAGTTCGTGTGCTATCGTAGGAAGAACTAAAATAAAATTCAACCCGCAATGGGTGCTTTCTCCTTCCAAATTTCGCGTGAAGGGTCTAGCGTGCCGTCCTCCCAAGTGAAACGGGGAGGTAAAAAAAACGACACCACAAATACCAGAATTTTTCTCCTTGTAACCCATTGAGTTTTATTTTAAGCCTTTGCGTAGTATCTAGTGCCCTTGGGAATAACCTGATATGTTGATGATATTTATGCGTATTCGTATAAACCTTTATGAGGGAAATCTTAAACTGTTTGCCTTCGGGTTCTGATCAAACCCTTGATTTGCTATGATGTGTTGCCGTGTTAAGGTGTTTCTTAGATTTAACTTTGATTGTTCATTTTTCAAAGCTCTCTTTTGAAAACCTTATTTATTATTGGCACCCCAAAATGATTTCAGCATTAAGTTTATGAAAGAATAAACGTTTTATTTTCGCAAACGGGGTTGAAAGAAAGAGATGGGTATTTACAAAGTCGGTATGATAAAGAGAAACTTTGTATATTTATTTATAAAGAATGCCTTAAATCGGCGAATTGTACAAAATGCAATTTCTTATAAAGAAAGTAACTGCATGAAATTGGAAGGTAAATGACAGAATAGAAATGATACTGATATTGCTGTTGCTCTTTTTCTTTAAAGTTCTTGTAACTTTGCCTCCGAAGATAGATGATTGCACGAATTCCTATCCTTTGTAGTTATCAAAGTATATTGGTTGCTTTGTGATTTATGCTTTTGGCACTGATACTGATACTGATACTAATACTGCTGTTGCTCTTTTTCTTGAAAGTTCTTGTAACTTTGCCTCCGAAGATAGATGATTGCACGAATTCCTATCCTTTGTATATATCAAAGTATATTGCTTGCTTTGTGATTTATGCTTTTGGTTAAGCATAGTATTTCTTGACCGCATCAGCGTTGATAGGATGCAGTAACTCGTCTCCATCCATTGTTGTGAGGACGAGCGCTCCACCTGAAAAGATTATTTTTATAATGTATTGACCTTCATAATTAGGAGTCCATTTCCCACGTGAGTCAAGGCGGGCTAACAAAATCTTCTTGAGAACTCTATCTCCTTCTTGAAAAGTTCGGGGACGAACTTTCTTATTGAATGCTTTCTTCATTCATTTTTGATACAATTGTCTGTGACACAAAGCTGTCAGACGCTTTTCTTCAGTGAGATTAAGCTGATCGAAACGGGTTTTTACCCATTCCGATTCTTCGAGATTTATGTCTGTAAGGACTCGTAGTGAGAGAATCTCCACTTCAATTGGGAGAACTGCTTCCATACCATAGACCAGGGAGAACGGCGTTGCTCTTGTAGAAGTTCGTACAGATGTTCTATAACCATGCAGGGCGAATGGTAACATTTCGTGCCAATCCTTGTACGTCTTCACCATCTTTTGCACTATCTTTTTGATATTTTTATTCACAGCTTCAACTGCCACATTCATCTTGGGTCGATACGGAGAAGAATTTTAATGTTCAATTTTAAACTCTTCGCATAATTCTTTCATCATGTTGTTGTTTAAATTAGACCCGTTGCCTGTGATAATCCTGTTGGGAACCCCATAGTGGCAGACGATGTTATGCTTGATAAAGCGGGTGACTACTTGTCTCGTTACATTCGCGTAGGACGTAGCTTCAACCCATTTAGTAAAGTAGTCTATAGCAACCAATATGAACTTGTGCCCGTTAGAGGCCTTGGGTTCAATCATTCCTATCATATCAATACCCCACATTGCAAACGGCCAAGGTGAACTCAGAACATTTAGAGGATTTGGTGGCACGTGTATTTTTTCATCGTAGATTTGGCACTTGTGACATGTCCTTGCATATTGAAAACAATCGGCTTCCATGGTTATCCAGTAATAACCCGCTCGTAGTATTTTTCTTGCCATAGAGTGGACAGTCGCATGAGTTCCAAACGTCCCATCATGAACCTCCGTGATGATCTCCTTTTCTTCTTTTTCATATATATACCTTAGTAGCACTGAGTCATAGTTTCGTTTGTATAGTATATCTCCACTCAGGAAGAATTTTGCTGCCAACCGTCTCAATGTCTTTTTGTCAATCGCTGATGCATTCTCTGGATATTCCTATCTTTCTAAGTACCTTTTGATATCATGAAACCACGGTTTTTCGTCAGGTCGTTCCTCGACAGCAAGACAATACGCAGGCTCTTCAAAGTGCCTAACTGTTATTCGTGGTTCGTGATTCGGCCATGTTACTTTAAACATGGAGGAAAGAGTGGCTAATGCATCTTCCATTTGATTTTCTTCTCTAGGAATATGACTGAAAGTGATCTTTTTGAACCCTGTTGCTAACTCCAGTATGTGATCCCTATATGGGATTAGCTTAGAATCTCATGTATCCCATTCCTTATTAACCTGATGAATTACCAGTGCGGAGTCACCATAAACTTCAAGAATCTTGATTCTTATATCAATCGCATCCTCTAGACCCAGGATACATGCCTCGTATTCAACGATGTTATTAGTGCAGTAAAAACATAATCTTGTTGTGAAAGGTATGTGATAATTATCCGGAGATGTCAAAACTTCCCTTATTCCATAACCCAGTACATTTGATGCACCATCAAACGTAAGTGTCCATATTGCCCCAGGTTCAGGTCCTTCGTCGGGACCTGGTATTTCATAATCTCTTACCCACATGACATCTTCGTCAGGGAACTCAAATTTCATTGACTGATATTCCTCGAGGGGTTGATGAGCAAGATGTTCCGCCAAAACACTCCCTTTGATTGCCTTTTGTGTGACATATTAGATGTCATATTCAGATAATAGCATTTTCCATCTGGCAGTTCTGCCTGTAAGGGCATGCTTTTCAAACACATACTTCAAAGGATCCATTCTCGCTATTAACCATGTAGTATGAGTCACCATATATTGTCGTAGACGTTTTGGGGCCCATGCTAGGGCGTAATATCTATTCTCTAATGGTGAATACCGAGACTCGCAATTAGTGAATTTTTTACTTAGATAATAAATTGCATGCTCCTTTCTGCCCGTTTCATCTTGTTGGTTTAATATGCATCCTATAGATCTCTAGAGAACGGTGAGATACATGATCAATGGTCACCCAGGAATAGGAGGTACCAGGATAGGTGGCTTTTGTAAGTAGGGCTTTATGGTTTCAAAAGCTGTCTGGCAATCTTCGTTCCACTTGACAGGCTGATGTTTCCTGAATAACTTGAATATAGGTTCACATGTAGAAGTTAGATGTGATATGAACCTTGAGATGTAGTTTAATCGACCCAAGAAACCACAAACCTCTTTTTCTGTCTTTGCAGCGGGAATTTCTTGTATGGCTTTCACTTTCTCAAGGTCTACCTCTATACTACGTTAACTCACAATGAATCCCAGTAGCTTACCAGACCTCACGCCAAATGTGCAATTATTTGGATTTAACCTCAGTCTAAACTTTTTCAGGCGTTCAAATAACTTTCGTAAGTGCATAACATGTTCCTCCTCAATACAGGACTTAACAATCATATCATCCACGTATACTTCGACTTCTTTGTGGATCGTGTCATGGAATAATGTGACCATCGCTCGCTGATATGTTGCCCCTGCGTTTCTTAAACCAAAAGGCATTACCTTATAGCAAAGGGTGCCCTAGGATGTCATAAAAGTCGTTTTTTGCATATCCTCGGGTGCCATTTTAATCTGATTATACCCTGAAAATCCATCCATGAAGGAGAATACTGAAGCTTGTGCTGTGTTATCCACTAAGATATCAATGTGGGGTAGTGGGAAGTCATCTTTGGGACTTGCTTTGTTTAGGTCCCTGTAGTCTACGCTCATGCGTACTTTCGCATCCTTCTTAGGAACTGGCACTATGTTGGCAATCCATGGTGGATAGTCTACTACGGCAAGGAAACCTGCGTCAAATTGCTTGAGTACTTTTTCTAGGATTTTGTTATCCATGTATGGACGAATCCTTCTACGCTTTTGTCTGACAGGAGTACTTCCTTCCTTGAGAGGTAGTACGTACATAACAATATCTGTATCTAACCCTGGCATGTCTCGGTAAGACCAAGCAAACACTTCTGTTTACTCGTGAAGAAGTTTGATCAATTCAGCTTTTACACCCTTGTCTAAAGTTGCCCCAATCTTGATCTCCCTCGGCTTTTTGTCCGTCCCCAAGTTTATGACCTCATTTTCTTCTTGAGAGGGAGGCATGCTTTTTGACTCTTGTTCTATCAACCTTGTTAACTCTTCAGGAAGTTCATCATCTCCCTCATCTTCTTCTTCAGCTTGGTTAACGCAAGCCTCAAGTTTATATTGAGTTTCAGCGGTATCATTATTGGTGGAAATAGGTGGTGATCTGCATAGTTTATTTTCTATTTTAGTATGCAGATATGTACGTGTTTATGAAGGAAATATTTGTCAAAAAGTGAAAATAAAGAGAGAGAAAGACACGGAATTTAAACCAAATGCGAAAGATAGTTTTATTTATTCAATAAACTAGTTTTTGAGAACATAATGGGGCCCTTACAAACTAACTCTATGCTTCGCGCTGAGCATGAGTGTTTATTTTGAAAATAAAGAAAAACAAAAAGATTACGTTGAAATGAAAACAATCTCCGGTATCTCCATAGCTGTCCAATTCTGTAGTTGCTCTCCGAGAATGCATTCACGGATGAAGCTGGATGTACTCCCTTTAGTATTCTGGTTGGATATCATTGCTACCTGTTCGTTGTGTTTGTATCCTCCAGCCATGAAGGTCTGTCTCAGTGGAGGAATCTGTTGTCCCTCCTTTACAGGCCTATAAGTCATAGACGGTTGATATCCTAAACCCAAGCGATTCTTCTTTTCGGGGACTTCGATCACCTTGCCCCAGTCTTCTGAATTAACATCTTGCAGGTCTCTCCAAGATGTTATGGGTTTCCTTATCTTCTCCACGGGTAGCGTAATAGAAATGGCAATCTCTAAAGCTTGGAATGCGGTCTCCAATATTCCTTCTTCAGCACTAATATATCTCTAAGACTCCAAATTGCTAATGAAGATATCCTCTTCCTCATTGACGGTAATTATGGAGTTTCCGTCCACAAACTTCATCTTTTGGTGGAGGGTTGATGTGACTGCCCCTGCCGCGTGAATCCAAGGACGTCCAAGTAAGCAAGTATAGGTTGGTTCTTGTCATACCCCAATTTTTGACCCTAAGATCATACATCAATTGCATTCAATCATCAATTAAGAGCACCATTGTGAAGCTTTATCTCTGAGGGGAATTATCGAGCATTTATAGCCTTTTATTTGTTTATACTAACCAAAAAAATCAAAAATATATGTTTTGTCTCTTTTGTTTATATTTTACAGGTGAAAGATCGGGCAAAAATCAAAACAGTGCAAGAAAACAATTTTTGAAAATTTGAAGGTGGAAATCGATTTACCCCTGTGGGAAATCGATTTCCTGTGCGCAAAATTCAAAAAAATATAAGAGGGAAGCTTGACATCATTTTGGCACCTTTTTATTTGATCAATATATCAATTTTCCACCTCATCAAAATTAACTCATTCATTAAACCCTCTTTAACCCCATTTTACCACTTTTTACCATTTAATTGTCACTTTAATCACCAATTAAACACAAGTTAATCACCAAACACAAAAAGACCAATTTGCCACTACTCTTGCTCCAACTCTATAAATAGAGCCCTCTACTCTCTCATTTCTCAAGCTTGGAGAGCCAAAGAATTACTTGCAAATTCACTTCTCACCATTTCCAAAACCCTCACCCAAAGTTCATTTTCATAAGATTAGTGAGATTCACCTTGAATCTTACTAATTTTGAACTAAGCCTCCTACATTTCTCTTTTTCTTTGATTGTTCATCTCCATACTTGAAGGATCTACACTTTGTGCTTGTTCTTGAAGCTACTTCAACACTTTAATTCAAGAATTGGTAAATTTCTCAATTCTAAGATGTAAATCTTTGTTGCTTGTGTTCAATGCATCTTTGATGCTATATTGGTGCTATTTGATGGTAATTTGATGGAAAATTCGTGCTCCTATGGATATGTGATCATAAGGTGTTTGTATGTTTGCCTACATCAAGTTTCAAAGTTCATAATGCTGTTTTTTTGAAAACTGTGCGCAGGAAATCGATTTCCTACAGAGGGAAATCGATTTCCACTCTGTTTTTTGCGCCCAAAACTGAACTCTGCACTCAGGAAATCGACTTCCTACAGAGGTAAATCGATTTCCAGTAAGGCAGAATGTGTTTTTTGCCTTTTTTATGCTTGTTTTGGCTTCCTACTTCCTCCACTTCATTAATATCATTGGATCTAGGATGTTGATAGGTTTGAAATGACCTAATCCATAATATTAGATGAATGATATTAATGATAGTGTGAGTTGATTATCTTTTTGTGAATTTTATTCTTCTCCCTCCATTTCATTAATATCATTGGATCTAGGATGTTGATAGGTTTGAAAGAACCAAATCCATAATATTAGATGAATGATATTAATGATAGTGTGAGTTGATTATCTTTATGCATTTTATCTTCTCCTTCTCCTTTTTTTCTTTTGATCGATGAAAGTCTTAATACTTTGAGAATTCTTATGGATTCTTAGTAAAGACTAGATCGTTACCTATTTTCTTTTCGTGCGGTATTGCTTTCGGAAGGCGATCTACATATCGTTCTTCTCGCATGCATTAGCACATAAAGTTTTGACCGGCCTCGTTGTAGGGTGATTTCTACATAAATCACTTGGCGATCTGCTTAACATAGCGCAATATTTCGTGTCCCGAATAAAAAAAGATCAAATATGGAAGAGAATTGTATGCGGTTGATTTAAGACTTGTGGAGGTTTTTATCGTGTAGTCGCTATGATTCTATCAAGCTTCTGATAAACCCCATTGAATTTAAATCCGAGTACATCATTCACTCACCATAGATCTTCCTACTAACTTTGATAACATACTTGACAAGTTTCAAGATGGTTATCTTTAACATTTAACAACTAATTTTAATTTCCGCACCTTTACTATACCGCTCTTTATATTACCGCTCTTTATATTTCTCGCTTTATCGCTTTACTTTATCATTTCATCATATTTACTTTCCGTCATTTTCTCTTTGTCCACTTGGACATATGTTTATGCTTCTGTTATTTTCTTTTGTCCACTTGGACCATACTTTATTTTTTCGCTAAAACACTAATAAATAATCAAAATCTAAAAAATACATAAGGCTCTCTTTGGACTATCAGTTACTATCCCTAGCGCTTTGGAGATTCGGACTTATGGACCTAGTACCTTTGGACTCATTCTGTTACTATCCTGTGATTGTTCTGTCTGTCTGGCATTGTTCTGTTGTATGTTTATGTGTGCAGGTATTTCCTTGAAAGCCCTTGATGGTTAATTCCAAGGCATTGAGATAAGGATTTTACCCGAAAACAGCCGTTACTCTGCCCAATTTTCGTCAGAATATTAATGTGCTTAATGAAAAATGGTGCTAAGACAATAAATTCATCTGGATCCCCAAGTGTTAATGTGTTGGTATTGATAAATCCAAAGGATGGGAAAACTACCTTGGCTCTTAATGTCAAGTGTTGGCTTCTTATTCGGTTAGACCGTTTCTTTCCTTAGCTTTTATTTTATGCATTAGGTTAGCCTCTTAATCTCCTCCCATTCTTAAATTTTCAAAATCTTCTCCCTTTTTCCAAAATATTCTTATGTTTGCAAACCTTTTCAAAACTTTTTTTTTTCTTTTCTTAAAAATATCTTTCGCCCTTAGTGGCTTTTCTTCAAAAGTTTAGACACCGTTAATTGTCGAAACGAGTGGTTATACCCCACGATTTTGAAATTGATTGATAATAACGAGATCTTTTCCGCGTGAGAGAGCTAGTGGCATACTCGTTGATTTTATCCGAGTTGGAGCCCTTCTTTCATTTGCGATGCAAAGAACTTGTTTGTTCTCATGCTCAAGATCAATGGCTGAGTATTTCTCTCTAACGACAATAAAGTGTTTATTCGTTTTAAAACGTTTTTCCCAAAAGCGGAATTACATTAGCTCTGACTTCTCCATTGCACCGAGGAGGTATGTAGGCCCAAAGCTTAACGCTTTGCTGAGCTTATTTTAAAAATAAAACAAACCCCTTTTTTAGCACACACACACTGATTTTCAAAAAGGTTCCTGTGGAGTACCACAGATATGAGGGGTGCTTAAAACCTTCCCCTCATATAATCAACACCCGTACCTGAGATCTCTTTCTTGTTTTAAAAACAAAACTTTGGGTTTTACGTTCTTTTCCCTTTTCCTTTGAAACATAAAGCGCGGTGGCGATTTCAAAACGGAATATTGATTCGAGTCAATCCCATGGCTTCGATATCAGATTTTCCCCGCTACAGAAAAATGGCGACTTCACTGGGGATGACAGTTTTAAGTGTGTTAAGCCTATTTTTGTTTATCTGTGTGTTTATTTGTATATATTTCTGTGTGCTTTGTTTGTTATTTTCTTTTTTTTCTTTTTGGTGCTCGATGGTTCCTCTGTGATAAGACAAAGTTCTAACCCGAACTTCGGTGAGTAACTTGAGATAGGAGGCGGTAAGACCAATAGTCGCATGTCAGGAGCAATCCTTACCATGAGCGTCATATGGTGGAACCCCAATCAGTGGAGGCCTCATGGAAGGTAGTAGAGGTTGTTACGAATCATCGTGATAACGCTATTACTTTCAATAGTGAGTGTCCGTAGAAGCTGAATGGCCTAGAACCTTTTTAACCAATCTAAGCCTTTTTAGGATGTAGTGCAGAAACAAGATCAAGTACCAATTTGAGCTTGTTGTCATGCGATACTACGCTCAGAAGAGGTCTTTTTAGGCATATTATTGGCGCCCATGAGCAATTGTGCGTGCCGGTAATATCCGATAGAAGATTGAAAACTCTGGGAACCTTTGTAGAACTCGACTGGCAGGTACAAAATTCCTTAGAACACACCTTGTGGGATGGGTAGTCCCATGGCTCCATGCTCGTGATGTCGAACCTTTGAACCTGGACTGTTTGATCTTTGTGTGATTTGATGTGATCTCTTGTGCTCTTGATTGTGATTGATGCATAAACCATGCATTCATGCATTCATAAAAATGACATTCACAATTGGTTTTCAAGGAACTTAGAGACATTTTTTGTAAACATAACAGGTACCATGGATCAAAAGAGAAGCATCAAGAAGTACACTTTCAGAAATTCAAGTGCAAAGGAATTCAAAGAGCTAGCAACTTTGGTTCCTAATCTTGACAACTTCAAAAGCCGTTATGGGAAATTGATTTCTATCTTGAAGACTAAAGTGGAAAAAGGAATTCTTGAGACTCTTGTGCAGTTTTATGACCCGGTTTATCATTGTTTCACCTTTCCTGATTATCAGCTTATGCCTACTTTGGAGGAGTATTCTTATTGGATTGGTTTGCCCGTTATGGATGACATACCGTTTAGTGGTTTGGAGAAAGAGCCTCAGGTTGATGAGATAGCAGAACTCCTTCATTTAAAAATATCAGATGTAAAAGCAAACATGACCAAAAAAGGAGGAATTTGGGGGTTGACTTCTAAGTTCTTGATTGGAAAGGCTTCTATGTTGGCTAGTAAAGGAAGTATGATTGGTTTTGAGACTTTTTTGGCCTTGCTCATCTATGGTTTGATACTCTTTCCCAACATTGACAACTTTGTCGATGTTAATGCTATTCGGATCTTCATGATTGGGAATCCTGTGCCTACTTTGCTTGGGGATACTTATCATTCCATTCACCATAGGAATGATAAGAAAGGTGGACTTATCAATTGTTGTACTCCTTTGCTCTATAAGTGGTTTATTTCGCACTTACCTCAAGCTAAGAGCTTCCTGAACAATCCTGATGGTCTCTCATGGTCTCAGAAGATCATGCCTCTTACTAATGGGAATATCCATTGGTACAATCCGGCTTATGACATTGGTGAGATTATTGATAGTTGTGGAGAATTCCCTAATGTACCTCTTCTTGGTATACAAGGAGGGATTACCTACAACCCCATTCTTGCAAGGCGTCAATTTTGCTATCCTATGAAGGAACGACCCGCTAGTATTCTTGTGTCAGGAATCTTTTATCTTAATCAAGATGGAAATTCAGATATGAGAAATCGGTTTGTGCGTGCTTGGCACCATGTTGATAGGAAGAGACATTTGGGAACAAAACAATGTGTTGCTCTCAAAGACTACACTGATTGGGTTCAAGCTAGAGCTCATACTTTTCAGATGCCTTATTTACTCGAGGAGCCTTCTCTACTCGTTACTCCGCCATTGTCTTCCACTACTCCTGTTGAAAGTAGTGAAGAACATCTAGAGCTCGTGGCTAAGTTGAGAGCGGAAAGAGATGCTTTGGAGTTTGAGAACAAAGAGTTGAAAATACACTTGAAAGAAAAAGATGAAATGCTTGATATCCAAGATGGTTGGTTGATGGAAAAGGAAGATCAGATTTGTCATTAAGAAGAGTTGCTTCAACAACATGGTGAAAAGCGAAAGAGACCACAAGAAGATTCAGTTGCATGGAAAGAAGTTGCTGATAAGCTGATGGTTGAGAATGCTCATTTGAAGGCCTTTTATGAAGATGAATTGGAGAAGCTCCGTAGGAAGCTGCAGAGAGGAGTTGGATCTTCATCAGAAGTGTTCCCTTCTAGTTTTTAGCTTTTTCCTTTGTTTTGTTATTTTGGATCTTTGAATCCTTTTGTATGCTTTTCCATGACTAATGAAAGAATATTGTTATGTTTTATGATGTTTTTTGCTAATGTTTGCAATTAATGTCTTAAAAGTTCCTTGAAAACCAAAATAAAATCATTTGCATTGCATCTCATGCATCATTCTGCATTTTGGTCCTGCTTCCGAGAGTATTCCCGAGGTCTTATTCAGTGTTCTTCATACAGAATCAAGCTGTCTCACCGGTATAATACTCGAGCTAACTGCAAGAAGAAGATGGAAGGTCTTGAACAAGAGAATCGTGAGCTACGTGAAGAGGTTGTTACTTTGAGATCTGGTGTGGATCGTCTCACTGCTCTGGTTGAGACATTGATGGCTGCTCAGAATCAGAATCAGAATCAAGTTCCTCCTCCCAATGCCCAAGCTCAGGGTCAGACCACTGTGATTTCTGAAATTGCTGCTACAACCATTCCTGCTATTCCTGTTGGTGCTACTCAGCAACATATGCCTAATGGATATCCCTGGGGCATGCCTGAAGGTTACTTGTCTGTTCCTGAGATGACTCGTCCATTGACTCCTGTTATGGTCAACACATCTCCTATTGTTCATACTGGTCCTTTTGTCCCAGAGCCCATTTATGATGCTGCTCCAAGTGAAATTCATGACAGAATGGATGGTTTCCAAGATCAGTTTGAAGAACTGCAAAAAGAGATGAAAGCATTGCGTGGGAAAGAACTATTTGGAAAGAATGTGCATGATCTTTGCCTTGTTCCCAATGTGAAAGTACATGCTAAGTTCAAGCTGCCTGAATTTGAGAAGTACAAAGGAAATTCCTGTCCTCAGGCACACCTGGTGATGTATATAAGGAGGATGTCCACTCACACTGATGATCAACGTCTGTTGATTCACTATTTCCAAGATAGTTTGACTGGAGCTGCTTCTAAGTGGTATATGGGCCTTGATAGCACCCATATCCGCACTTTCAATGACTTAGCTGAAGCGTTTGTGAAGCAATACAAGTATAATGTGGACATGGCTCCTGATAGGGATCAATTGCGAGCTATGATGCAGAAAGAGAAGGAATCCTTCAAGGAATATGCTCAGAGATGGCGTGAGGTTGCCGCCCAAGTGATTCCTCCGATGGAAGAAAAAGAGATGACTAAGATTTTTCTGAAGACTCTTGGTCCGTTCTATTATGAGAAGATGATTGCCAGTGCTCCTGTAGACTTCACTGAAATGGTGGGTATGGGTGTCAGATTAGAAGAAGCTGTGCGAGAAGGTCGTTTGGTTCGAAATGACAATTCATCTAGTGGTGCGAAGAAGTATAGTTCTTCATTCCAGAAGAAGAAAGAATCAGATGCCAATGCTGTTTCTCATGGGAGGAATAGTCGATTCAGGAATCAATCTCAACAAGTGGCGTCAGTAACTCCTGTTTTGAATTCAGTGCCTGTAGCTCCTGTTAATCAACAATCAGCAAGGCGGAATCCGTATCCTCGAGTTAATGTTGATCCTATCCCTATGACATACACTGAACTGTATCCTGCTCTAATTCATAAGAAGCTGGTTCAACCAAGGTCACCACCCCCTGTTCCAGAGAAACTCCCTTGGTGGTACAAGGCTGACGCCACTTGTGCTTTTCATCAGAATGCTCCTGGGCATGATTTGGAAAACTGTTGGGCCCTGAAGAATGAAGTTCAGAGATTGGTCCGTTCTGGAATGCTCTCTTTCCGTGATATTGGTCCAAATGTGCAGAACAATCCGTTGCCAACTCATGAAGCGTCTGCTGTGAATATGGTATATGGATGCCCTGGGAAGTATAAGATTTATCGTGTGGAACACATCAGAGGATCATTGGTAGAGATGCATGCCACTCTGTGTGAATACAGTCATTACGAACATAATCATGCTGCTTGTAGGATTTGTTCAGTCAATCCTCGAGGATGTTACATTGTGAGAAGAGACTTGCAAGAGATGATAGATCAAAGGCTCATTGAAATTCTGAGGGATAGAGATGAAGATGATGTCAATGTGATTGAACCATGCTTTGAAATCCCGGAGTGTGTAGAGATTGGTTATTATGGCAAAGATGTTGTAGAACCTCTTGTGATATGTTTGCCTGGATCTGTACCTTATAGTTCTGATAAAGCTGTACCTTACAGATACAATGCCACCATGCTGGAAGCTGGAAAAGAAGTTGATATTAAGCCTCTGTCTTCTGTTGAGAATATAGCAGATGTCAATAGAGTGACTAGAAGTGGACGAGTTTTTACTCAACCCCAAACAGTTGTGGATGTCCAGAGGAATTCTACTCCACTACCTGTGAATAATAATGATGTGACAAAAGTGAATGCTGGGTCATCTTCAGGAAAGGAGATGGATGAGATTTTGAAGCTTATCAAGATGAGTGATTATAAGATCGTGGATCAGCTGCATCGCACTCCGTACAAGATTTCTATAATGGAGCTGCTGGCGAATTCTCCTGCTCATAGGGATTCTCTGATGAAAATACTTGATCAAGCCTTTGTGGATCATGATGTGACGCTGGATCAGTTTAATGGGGTTGTGAGTAATATCACTGCGTGTAATAATTTGAGCTTCAGTGATGAAGATTTGCCTGAGGAAGGAAGAAATCATAATTTGGCTTTGCACATCTCTGTCAGTTGCAAAGAGGACTCAATGTCCAATGTGTTGATCGATACTGGATCATCTTTGAATGTCATGCCAAAATCTACTCTTGCTAAGCTGTCTTATGGTGGCACACCAATGAGATTTAGCAATGTGATTGTCAAGGCTTTTGATGGGTCGAAGAAATCAGTGGTTGGAGAGGTTGATTTGCCTATTGGTATCGGACCATTTGTCTTCAAGATTACTTTTCAAGTGATGGATATTTTCCCTGCGTACAGTTGCTTATTAGGACGCCCGTGGATCCATGAGGCTGGGGCAGTTACTTCAACTCTTCACCAAAAGTTGAAATTTGTGAAAGATGGAAAGATGGTCGTTGTGAATGGAGAACAAGCGTTGCTGATTAGTCATCTCTCTTCATTCCGTACCATAGAAGCTGATGAAGTGGTCATTGGAACTGCATTCCAAGCCCTGTCTGTTAATGATGAAATCAAAAAGGATGAAGCTTCCATTGCCTCCTTCAAAGATGCTCAGCTGGTGGTTCAGAATGGACATTCAGGAGTCTGGGGACAAGTGGTGAGTCTACAAGAGAACAGGAATAGAGCTGGTTTGGGATTTTTTGCCTCAGACAAGTCTGTGATGAAGTCTGAATCTGCTTTTCGTCCTTATCAAGAGATGTTTCATAGTGCTGGGTTTCTACACCCGACTCTTCCTGAGGTGAACGCTATTGTTGAAGATAGATCAGAGCCAGAGGTGCCAACCTTTGTGACCCATGGAAAGATGATTAAGAACTGGATCACCATTGACATTCCTGAGTGTACTCATGTCTCAAAGTAATTTTGCTTTTATGTTTTTCAAAATCCTTTCATTCTGCCCAAGATGAAAGTGAAGTTGTTGGGGCTGTTTTCTGTTTGTTTTAAACATTAAAATCATCAATAAAAGTCATTTTGTTTCTGCATATAAATGCTTTTTATCTTTTTGCTTTTTCTGGAAAGTGGTAACACAAAAAACCTTAAAAAAAAATGTTTTCATTCCTTTCCATAATATGCACGATTACATGTTTGCATATATCTTTCCTTTTCCTGAAATAATAATCATTTGTGCAGATTAATCAATGAAACCGTTGAAAGTAATGACCCTGCGCCCTCTCCTAACTTCGAGTGTCCTGTGTATAAGGCGGAAGAAGAGAGTGATGAATGTATTCCTAATGAGATTTCCCGACTGCTTGAGCACGAGGAAGACACTATTCAGCCATATAAAGAGCCATTGGAAGTCATCAACTTGGGTTCTGAAGAGGATAAAAAGGAAGTCAGGATTGGGGCACTGCTTGGTCAAGATGTTAAGAAGAGGATGGTAGAGCTTCTTAAAGAGTATGTTGACATTTTTGCGTGGTCCTACCAAGATATGCCTGGACTGGACACAGATATTGTGGAGCATCGCTTGCCGTTGAAACCAGAATGTCCTCCTGTCAAGCAAAAGTTAAGAAGGAGTCATCCTAATATGGCAGAAAAGATTAAGAATGAGGTCTTGAAGCAGATAGATGCAGGTTTCCTTGTCACTTCTGTATATCCTCAATGGATTGCCAATATTGTGCCTGTTCCGAAGAAAGACGGAAAAGTTCGCATGTGTGTGGATTATAGAGATTTGAACAAAGCCAGTCCGAAAGATGATTTTCTTCTACCTCACATTGATATGTTGGTAGATAGCACTGCAAAGTTTGAAGTTTTCTCCTTTATGGATGGTTTTTCAGGATACAATCAGATTAAGATGGCACCTGAAGACATGGAAAAGACAACCTTTATTACGCCATGGGGGACATTCTGTTACAAAGTGATGCCTTTTGGGTTGAAGAATGCTGGTGCGACATATCAGAGGGCCATGAATACTCTTTTCCATGATATGATGCACAAAGAAATTGAGGTTTATGTGGATGATATGATTGCCAAGTCCCAATCAGAAGAGGGGCACATGGAAGATCTGTTAAAGTTGTTTCAGCGTTTGAGAAAGTATCGTCTCCGCTTAAACCCAAACAAATGCACTTTTGGTGTCCGTTCTGGAAAGTTATTGGGTTTTGTTGTCAGTCAGAGAGGAATTGAAGTAGATCCTGATAAAGTCAAAGCAATTCAGGAAATGCCAGCACCAAAGACTGAGAAACAAGTAAGAGGTTTCCTCGGACGTTTGAATTATATCTCCAGGTTCATTTCCAATATGACTGCCACCTGTGAGCCGATCTTCAAGCTGTTAAAGAAAAATCAGGGATGTGTGTGGAATGAAGATTGTCAGAAAGTTTTTGACAACATCAAAGAATATCTGCTTGAACCTCCCATTTTGCTTCCTCCAGTTGAGGGAAGACCTCTGATTATGTACCTCACAGTGCTTAAGAATTCAATGGGATGTGTGTTGGGTCAGCATGACGAGTCTGGTCGAAAAGAGTATGCAATATACTACCTTAGCAAAAAGTTTACCGAGTGCGAAACAAGATACTCGCTGCTTGAGAAAACTTGCTGTGCTTTGGTGTGGGCTGATCGCCGACTGAGACAGTATATGTTGAACCACACCACCCTACTGATCTCCAAAATGGATCCAATTAAGTATGTATTTGAGAAACCTGCATTAACTGGAAGGATTGCTCGCTGGCAAATGTTGCTATCAGAATATGATATTGAATATCGAGCTCAGAAAGCTGTGAAAGGAAGTGTGTTGGCAGAATACCTCGCTCACCAACCAATTGATGATCATCAATCTATCAGGATGGACTTCCCAGATGAAGATATAATGTATTTGAGATCTCAAGATTGGGATGAACCGTTGCCAGAAGAAGGGCCAGATCCTGAATCCAAATGGGGTTTGATTTTTGATGGAGCTTCTAATATTCATGGCCATGGAATTGGCGCCATTATCATCACTCCACATGGGTCACATGTACCTTTCACTGCAAGGATATGTTTTGACTGTACAAATAATATTGCTGAGTATGAAGCTTGCATCATGGGACTTGAAGAGGCCATTAATTTGAGAATTAAGATTCTTGATGTTTATGGAGATTCTGCGCTTGTGATTAATCAGATTAAAGGAGAATGGGAAACTCGTCATGCTGGTTTAATTCCTTACAAAGATTACGCCAGAAGGTTATTGACATTCTTCAACAAAGTTGAATTCCACCACATCCCTCGAGATGAGAATCAGATGGCTGATGCTTTAGCCACGTTGTCTTCCATGTACAAAGTGAATTTCCATAATGAGGAACCTCAAATTACAATCAGGCGTCTCGATAGACCTGCTCATGTATTTGCAGTTGAGGAAGCAACAGATGAAAAGCCTTGGTATTTCGATATTAAGCACTTCCTCCAGACTCAAGAGTACCCACTTGGGGCATCAAATAAAGACAAGAAAACTTTGAGGAGATTGGCTGGCAATTTCTTCATCAATGCTGATGTTTTGTATAAAAGGAATTATGACATGGTCTTGCTCAGATGCGTGGATAGACACGAAGCAAACATGTTGATGCATGAAATTCATGAAGGTTCTTTTGGTACCCGTGCCAATGGACATTCGATGGCTAAAAAGATGCTTAGAGCAGGTTACTATTGGTTGACAATGGAATCTGATTGCTACAAGTTTGTAAAGAAGTGTCACAAGTGTCAAGTATATGCTGACAAGATTCATGTGCCTCCGACACTTCTCAATGTTATTTCTTCCCCATGGCCTTTCTCTATGTGGGGTATTGATATGATTGGCATGATTGAACCCAAGGCTTCGAATGGACATCGATTCATCCTGGTAGCAATCGATTACTTCACCAAGTGGGTAGAAGCTGCTTCATATGCTAATGTAACAAAGCAAGTTGTGGTCAGATTTATCAAGAACAACATCATCTGCAGATATGGTGTACCGAGCAAGATCATCACTGATAATGGCACGAATCTGAACAATAGCATGATGAGAGAATTGTGTGAAAGCTTCAAGATTGAACATCACAACTCTTCGCCTTATAGGCCAAAGATGAATGGAGCTGTTGAAGCAGCAAATAAGAACATTAAGAAAATCGTGCAAAAGATGGTTGTTACGTACAAGGACTGGCATGAGATGCTCCCATTTGATTTGCATGGGTACCGTACATCTGTTCGTACTTCAACAGGGGCAACTCCCTTTTCTTTGGTTTATGGCATGGAAGCAGTGCTCCCTATTGAGGTTGAGATTCCATCATTGAGAATTTTAATGGAAACCAAGTTATCTGAGGCTGAATGGTGTCAGAGCAGGTTTGATCAATTGAATTTGATAGAAGAAAAGAGAATGACGGCTTTATGCCATGGTCAGTTATACCAGAAAAGAATGAAGAAAGCATTTGATAAGAAGGTTCGACCTCGTGTATTCAGAGAAGGCGGCCTCGTGCTCAAAAGGATCTTGTCTTTCACCTCCGATTCAAGGGGCAAGTGGACTCCTAATTTTGAAGGACCATATGTTGTTAAGAAAGTCTTCTCTGGCGGTGCATTAATTCTTGCAACTATGGATGGAGAAGAGCTCCCACGTCCCGTGAATGCTGATGTAGTCAAGAAATACTTCGCCTAAATAATAAAAGAACAGCTCGCTAAGTTGAAAACCCGAAAGGGCGGCTTAGGCAAAAAAGAGCGTTTCGGTGGATTGAAAACCCGAAAGGGCGGTCCAGGCAAAAATTAGAGACATAAACAGAATAAAATACCCGGTGGACTGAAAACCCGAAAGGGCGGTCCAGGCAAAAGTTAGGGATTCATGGCAAGTAACTACATCAGACAAGACTTGATCATCAGCAGTCATCTGTTATCATGAAGAAGTTCAACACTTTTCAACGGAAGCCTTTGCTCAGGAATTCCCAGTTGAGAGAAAGGATGGGGTCATTACGTTTCAATGTACCTTTTCCACAAAATTACCACTTTCCAAACTTTGTAATAATCTATAGGGTCCTGCCTTTTGCAGACTACCATTCCATTAAAAAAGTTTGAGCCTTTATCTTTTTTATTGGCAATCTTATTTCTTTCATATCTCTCAAAATGTCATTTATTGTTGATAGTAATTTTTGAAACAAAGAGATAATTGATTTCAACAAAATCCTTTTGAAAATTATAAAAGAATTTTTACTTTGATTCATGAGTGCATTACAAGGAATGGATATGTTTATGTATTCATATGCAGAAGAACGTATTACACTCAATACACCTTTGGCCTGGTTCGAGTTTGGTTTAGAACTCAACTATGGTGTTCTCTCAGCTTCAATGTTCCCTAGTGTTGGGTAGCATATATTCTGAAGCCATCGAAAGATTGCTAACAGTTTCTGCTTTGGTGTTCAGCTTGGGACATGCCTGATTATGTCATCTTCGTACACCATCTCTTTCTACCTTCAGTGGAACGTTGGTAGTTCACCTTCAGTGGAACGTTGGTGTATTTTGTTATCTTCATCGTCAGTGGAACGTCGATGTATTCTCTCCTCATATCATCAGTGGTACGGTGGTATAACTCTTCTTCATGCCTTCAGTGGAACGTGGGTATGTGTTATCGTCAGTGGTACGGCGGTACATCTCTTCATATCATCAGTGGTACGGTGGTATATTTCTTATTCATGCCTTCAGTGGAACGTGGGTATGTGTTATCGTCAGTGGTACGGCGGTACATCTCTTCATATCATCAGTGGTACGGTGGTATATTTATCTTCAATACCTTCAGTGGAACGTTGGTAGTTCACCTTCAGTGGAACGTTGGTGTATTTTGTTATCTTCATCGTCAGTGATACGTCGATGAATCATCTCCTTCATGCCTTCAGTGGAACGTGGGTATATGTTATCGTCAGTGGTACGACGGTACATCTCTTCATATCATCAGTGGTACGGTGGTATATTTCTCCTTCATGCCTTCAGTGGAACGTGGGTATATGCTATCGTCAGTGGTACGACGGTACATCTCTTCATATCATCAGTGGTACGGTGGTATATTTCTTCTTTATGCCTTCAGTGGAACGTGGGTATGTGTTATCGTCAGTGGTACTGCGGTACATCTCTTCAATCATCAGTGGTACGATGGTGTGATTTCTGTTAACGGAAGATTGGTATTCTAATTTAGGATGCATACTTTCTCATCCCCAGTGAAAGAGGATGTTCCCTTTTTCTCATCCCCAGTGAAAAAGGATGCTATAACCTCTCTGACGTGAAGTGTTTTCCCCAGAGAAGTTTCTTTTCCCACCAAAGTTTCGTCTCTCCAACAAAGTCTTGCCTTCCCAGTGGAACTTCTAAGACATTTGTTTCCCCAGCGGAGTTATAGCGAGACATTTGTTCTCCCTAGTGGATCACTTGTTACTCCCCCAGTGTTGTCATGCTTTATTATCATCACATGCATTCATTAACATTGCATTGCATCTTAGGCTCAAAAATTGTGTTTTATATATTTAAGTCTCTTCGATTTTTGTCAAAACGAAGATTTCCAATCATCGTATCTCCAAATCGAAGAAACTTAAATAGGGGCATCTGTCATACCCCAATTTTTGACCCTAAGATCATACATCAATTGCATTCAATCATCAATTAAGAGCACCATTGTGAAGCTTTATCTTTGATACTGTGATTATCTCTGAGGGGAATTATCGAGCATTTATAGCCTTTTATTTGTTTATACTAACCAAAAAAATCAAAAATATATGGGAATCGATTTATCGGGCAAAAATCAAAACAGTGCAAGAAAACAATTTTTGAAAATTTGAAGGTGGAAATCGATTTACCCCTGTGGGAAATTGATTTCCTGTGCGCAAAATTCAAAAAAATATAAGAGGGAAGCTTGACATCATTTTGGCACCTTTTTATTTGATCATTTTATCAATTTTCCACCTCATCAAAATTAACTCATTCATTAAACCCTCTTTAACCCCATTTTACCACTTTTAACCATTTAATTGCCACTTTAATCACCAATTAAACACAAGTTAATCACCAAACACAAAAAGACCAATTTGCCACTACTCTTGCTCCAACTCTATAAATAGAGCCCTCTACTCTCTCATTTCTCAAGCTTGGAGAGCCAAAGAATTGCTTGCAAATTCACTTCTCACCATTTCCAAAACCCTCACCCAAAGTTCATTTTCATAAGATTAGTGAGATTCACCTTGAATCTTACTAATTTTGAACTAAGCCTCCTACATTTCTCTTTTTCTTTGATTGTTCATCTCCATACTTGAAGGATCTACACTTTGTGCTTGTTCTTGAAGCTACTTCAACACTTTAATTCAAGAATTGGTAAATTTCTCAATTCTAAGATGTAGATCTTTGTTGCTTGTGTTCAATGCATCTTTGATGCTATATTGGTGCTATTTGATGGTAATTTGATGGAAAATTCGTGCTCCTATGGATATGTGATCATAAGGTGTTTGTATGTTTGCCTACATCAAGTTTCAAAGTTCATAATGCTGTTTTTTTGAAAACTGTGCGCAGGAAATCGATTTCCTACAGAGGGAAATCGATTTCCACTCTGTTTTTTGCGCCCAAAACTGAACTCTGCACTCAGGAAATCGATTTCCTACAGAGGTAAATCGATTTCCAGTAAGGCAGAATGTGTTTTTTGCCTTTTTTATGCTTGTTTTGGCTTCCTACTTCCTCCACTTCATTAATATCATTGGATCTAGGATGTTGATAGGTTTGAAATGACCTAATCCATAATATTAGATGAATGATATTAATGATAGTGTGAGTTGATTATCTTTTTGTGAATTTTATTCTTCTCCCTCCATTTCATTAATATCATTGGATCTAGGATGTTGATAGGTTTGAAAGAACCAAATCCATAATATTAGATGAATGATATTAATGATAGTGTGAGTTGATTATCTTTATGCATTTTATCTTCTCCTTCTCCTTTTTTTCTTTTGATCGATGAAAGTCTTAATACTTTGAGAATTCTTATGGATTCTTAGTAAAGACTAGATCGTTACCTATTTTCTTTTCGTGCGGTATTGCTTTCGGAAGGCGATCTACATATCGTTCTTCTCGCATGCATTAGCACATAAAGTTTTGACCGGCCTCGTTGTAGGGTGATTTCTACATAAATCACTTGGCGATCTGCTTAACATAGCGCAATATTTCGTGTCCCGAATAAAAAAAGATCAAATATGGAAGAGAATTGTATGCGGTTGATTTAAGACTTGTGGAGGTTTTTATCGTGTAGTCGCTATGATTCTATCAAGCTTCTGATAAACCCCATTGAATTTAAATCCGAGTACATCATTCACTCACCATAGATCTTCCTACTAACTTTGATAACATACTTGACAAGTTTCAAGATGGTTATCTTTAACATTTAACAACTAATTTTAATTTCCGCACCTTTACTATACCGCTCTTTATATTACCGCTCTTTATATTTCTCGCTTTATCGCTTTACTTTATCATTTCATCATATTTACTTTCCGTCATTTTCTCTTTGTCCACTTGGACATATGTTTATGCTTCTGTTATTTTTCTTTTGTCCACTTGGACCATACTTTATTTTTTCGCTAAAACACTAATAAATAATCAAAATCTAAAAAATACATAAGGCTCTCTTTGGACTATCAGTTACTATCCCTAGCGCTTTGGAGATTCGGACTTATGGACCTAGTACCTTTGGACTCATTCTGTTACTATCCTGTGATTGTTCTGTCTGTCTGGCATTGTTCTGTTGTATGTTTATGTGTGCAGGTATTTCCTTGAAAGCCCTTGATGGTTAATTCCAAGGCATTGAGATAAGGATTTTACCCGAAAACAGCCGTTACTCTGCCCAATTTTCGTCAGAATATTAATGTGCTTAATGAAAAATGGTGCTAAGACAATAAATTCATCTGGATCCCCAAGTGTTAATGTGTTGGTATTGATAAATCCAAAGGATGGGAAAACTACCTTGGCTCTTAATGTTAAGTGTTGGCTTCTTATTCGGTTAGACCGTTTCTTTCCTTAGCTTTTATTTTATGCATTAGGTTAGCCTCTTCATCTCCTCCCATTCTTAAATTTTCAAAATCTTCTCCCTTTTTCCAAAATATTCTTATGTTTGCAAACCTTTTCAAAACTTTTTTTTTTCTTTTCTTAAAAATATCTTTAGCCCTTAGTGGCTTTTCTTCAAAAGTTTAGACACCGTTAATTGTCGAAACGAGTGGTTATACCCCACGATTTTGAAATTGATTGATAATAACGAGATCTTTTCCGCGTGAGAGAGCTAGTGGCATACTCGTTGATTTTATCCGAGTTGGAGCCCTTCTTTCATTTGCGATGCAAAGAACTTGTTTGTTCTCATGCTCAAGATCAATGGCTGAGTATTTCTCTCTAACGACAATAAAGTGTTTATTCGTTTTAAAACGTTTTTCCGAAAAGCGGAACTACATTAGCTCTGACTTCTCCATTGCACCGAGGAGGTATGTAGGCCCAAAGCTTAATGCTTTGCCGAGCTTATTTTAAAAATAAAACAAACCCCTTTTTTAGCACACACACACAGATTTTCAAAAAGGTTCCTGTGGAGTACCACAGATATGAGGGGTGCTTAAAACCTTCCCCTCATATAATCAACACCCGTACCTGAGATCTCTTTCTTGTTTTAAAAACAAAACTTTGGGTTTTACGTTCTTTTCCCTTTTCCTTTGAAAAATAAAGCGCGGTGGCGATTTCAAAACGGAATATTGATTCGAGTCAATCCCATGGCTTCGATATCAGATTTTCCCCGCTACAGTTCTATTTCCATGACTTGGAAATTTATGCAGAAAGTATGTGGTCCAATAACAACAAGGAGGTCCACTTCTCCAAAGACAAGGTTTTGTGATCCATCAAAGGCTTTGACTACCAAGTGGCTAGGTCTTAGAACGAGACCTTCCATAGCAATCTTCATAAGTGTAACCTTTGGCAATACATATAGCGAGGAACCTGTGTCTATGAGAACTCTAGATAAGTGAGCTTTTCCACATTGTACAGATATGTGTAGGGCTTTGTTGTGTGATCTCCCTTGTGGCAGGAGTTCGTGATCACTAAAACCTAAGCATCCCCCAGCGGTAAGATTGGCCACCATCCCATCAAATTGGTTTACTGTAATGTCCTTTGTTACATGAGCTGCATTTTGGATTCTCATTAGGGCATCTCGATGCTTTTCTAAATTTACAAGCAGTGACATAAGTGATATCTTGGACGGTGTTTGATGTAACTGATCCACTACCCTATAGTCACTTTTTTTGATCAATGCCAAGAACTCTTCAGCATCCTTATTGATAGTATCCTTGTATGATAAAGTTGACTCAAGATCTGATTCAACTAACCTTTTACCTTTAGAATGTGTCAAACCTTTATTAGGCTCTTGTTGGTTTGGTGTTGCCTTAAATACACGTCTACTACGTGTTATACCTCCAGGCCCCACTATATTAGTCACAAAAGATTCTCCTCTAAATATGGGTTGATTACTTTGATTTTGATCCGTTGTGGGACCATATTCCCAGGGCATTGCTTTTATATTCTCATAAGAATACGGCGTCTTGACTGCGTTAGTTTGAGATGTTAGGGATGCCATGTATGAATCTTGTCGGGGAATTATTAACTGTTTCTTTGGACTGTGAATAATTAATGGTTTCCTTGTTTCTTGGCGAGGTATCATTAAAGGCTCTTTCCTCTCCACCATTGCTATGTATTCCTCCGTGGGATACTCTTTGATTTGAATTAATCCTTGATCCATGAGTAGTTGCAAAGTATCCTCAAAAGCCTCGTTGTGTTCTAAGAGAAACCCCAATTCAAGTAGATGCATCTTAAGCGCATCTATAGGAGTTCTTCTTTGTTGAATTAACTCTTGCTCGGTGATGATTTCTATTTCATTAACTACTCCATCATGGGGAGGCATAGGATTTGTCTTGACGTTTAGTTTGTCAAAGGCAATAGCTCCAGATTCCAATAAATCTTGTACCTTGTGTTTGAAAGCCCAGCATTTTTCTAGTGTATGTCCAGGTGAATTGGCGTGATATTCACACCTCTCATTTTCATTGTATTTAAGTGGTAGCTTCCCGGGAGGAGGAGGAGCCAAGGGTTTGAGTTCAACCAACGATTCACTCACTAGATATCGTAGTATTTCACTTCTCGAGGTAGGGAGAGGATCAAACCTTCTTTAAGGTCCTGGGAACCTATTATGTTGTTGAGGAATTGTCATGGGTGGTCTAGCATTCTAATGTATCAAAACATTAGTTTCTCCCTCCTTCCTTTTAGGGAAACTGGAAGAGGGTTTCTTTGAATAGGAGCTAGACGAGGTTCCTTGAATCTTCCCATTCTTTATGCCGTTTTCTATCCTTTCCCCTATAACTACTCGGTCTGAGAATCTTGAGGACACGCTTCCTACCATTATTTCGTAATATGGTCCTTGTAAGGTGCTCATAAACATATCAACTAGTTCTTTTTCTAGCAGTGGAGGTTGGACACACGCAACTATTTCCCTCCATCTTTGAGCATACTCCTTAAAGGCTTCGTCCTTCTTTTGGGACAGATTTTGCAATTGCAGACGATTAGGCGCCATATCTAAATTGTACATGTATTGTTTGAGGAAAGTGTTTGCAAGGTCATTCCAACTTTTGATGTTAGTCTTTTCCAACTGCATATACCAATCAACGGATGCCCCACTCAAACTATCTTGAAAGAAGTGCATCATTAGCTTTTGGTCGTGAGCATAGGCTTCCATCTTTCTGATGTACATGCATAGATGGTTTCTAGGACAAGTGAGTCCCTTGTATTTCTCAAAATTGGGTACCTTAAATTTACGAGGTATAACCAAGTCTGGGACTAAGCTCATCTCGAAGGTGTCCACGTCAAAAGCATCATAACATTCTACAGCCTTTAACCTTTCTTCTAATACCTTAATTTGATTATTATCCTTTGGCTCGTCCATAATGTTATTGGACGACTGCTTAGGTTGAGGTACTCGGGTCGTATTGTCTTCCTCCTGGTATCCGTATTGTAGATCCAGATAGTCATCCTCCTTAGGAGGATTTTTAGCAGGAATGCGTACTGTACAGGATGTCCCTTCCTTCTGTGGAGGAGGGACGAAGCCTTCTTGAGAAGTCTCTCCTTCCCAATGGGATTGGATGACTTTCTTAGTAGAATGTGCATAAGTTCCTGGAAGGGAATGTCCATTCTTAGAGGGACCAAATCCTAGGATATAACCTAATAGTGGGTTGCCATCATCTAGCAAGTCATCATCTTCCTAACAGTTTTCCTTATTTGAAGTCTCCTTAGCTTTCTCTTGCTTCTCCGTGAGGTCTTTCATGAAGCTTAGCATTTGATTCATCCCTCCTTTGATTTCCTCTACACTACCCTTTAGCTGGTTTACTTCCTCATGGAGAGAAGCTTGGTTCTGTTCAAGTTGTTCCATTGTCTTTCTTCGTTGCGATCTCGTTTGGTAAGGTGGTCGGGTGGTCAGTTTGTTTCTCCCAATGGTATTACTGAAGAAATTTTTGCAAAAAGAAGTTTTAATGATATGATTATGGTATGCATGTGATGAATGTATGCTAATATCGTATTATGTCTTATCCACATAGATTTTATTTTTAAATATATCTTTTGTAAATAATAACAAGCACTTGGTGAATATCATAAGAAGAATAAATAGTACGGAAACGAACACTCTTCATTAATTAGAAATTAAAAATACTCGAAGGAAATTACATATTAAATTGTTCATATTGGAAAGGAAATAACAAACTTGAAATTTAAAACAAACGAAACTGAAATTGTAATAAAAACTGCAAATGTCTAGGAACGCTTATGAATATCCGCCTTAAACTCGTCCACCATAGTCCTACAAAGCTTTAGAAAACTCTCAATGGCTTCAGGAAGAAGGACGGGTGAAGACTTCGCATGCTCCAAACTCTTAGGAATGTCTTGAATCAAGTTGTTGCATAAGAACACCAGTTTTTCATACTTTTCTTAACACTTCTGGTAATCTTTGAGAAGCTTAGGAACCATGCTGACATGCTTACTTGCGGTAGAAATGATCGTATATTGTTTCTTCCAATGTTCCCTTTCAGTCCATGCCTCCTCAAAAAGATCTCTCTGGCGCATGAAAGTTCTCTAAGTGCAGATAAGGCTTGTAGCGCTCTTTCACATTCGGCGTTACGTTCTAAGAGTTGCTTTTCAGCGGCCAATCATTTCAAACGTTCCTCTTGAATGTCAAAGGTGAGGCCTCTTATTTGCCCCTCTTTGTCTCTAGTCTTCTCGTTCAGCTCCCATACCATAGCTTCCAAAACATCTTCGGCTTCTTTTTTACTATGAACAGCTCGCTCATAGTAACCTCTCCACTTAGCAATCTCCACATTTGCTTGCTCTAGCCTTTCATTATTCGACACTAAATTGAAATTGGCACTCATCATACCATCTATTTTGTGTTGCCTCTTATTCTTTTGTTTCTCCCCTTCCTCCTTGGTAGTTTGTAATTCTTCATTTTTGTCCTTGAGATCGAGGTGCAGTTGACTTTTTTTCATTGGTTAATTGGTGAAACTTAAGCTCTAAGTCCTCCTTTTCCTTTTGGGAAGCCTCTAGGGATGCCCCAAGCTCTTCTATCTCTTCTACGGATATGAGAACTGGATTAGGAGTGACATGCTTGTATGCAGGGTCCACACAAATGGCAATGGATTTTTCTTAACTCTTTCAAGGCCCACCTAGTATATGGCTCTCTAGCTATGACATTCTTTGGTCCGAAATACTTTTTTTGAACCGAACTCCAAGAATGGATTACTTTCTTTAATTCTCTTGGGTCCCCTTTTCCCATGTCATGTAGGATCAACTCCTTAACTTGCTCCTCGGAGGGTTTATCATCCATAGAATGACCCAACAGACGTAGTGCTAGTACAGGATGGTAATTAATACAATCCAATGTCCCAATTAGAGGAACATTATGGTAGTCCCCACATCTATAAACAATCCTCTCGAAGTTCAACTTTCTTGCATACCAAAAGATGCAATCAGCCTTGAGTGACCTTTATTTTTGTGACCACTCATGTCTAGTTAAATCCTTAACTAGGTAGCTAGCTTTGTAGATATGGGATGTCAACCAAGTAAATAAAATATGAACACAGCAAAATAACATTCCTCTTTTCTCACAACTGGCATGAATAGCATAATAGATGTTAGCCAAAATAGTAGGAGTTGGATGCATCTTAAAAGCCTTAAAAAATGTAAAAACATGAATAGCAATCGGATCAATATAATCAACATTTTTAGGATGTAAAATGATTCCAAAAATCAAAAGAGCCAGTATATTTCCACAAACTTCCCATTGCTTCTATTGGGCATAAGACATAGCTTGGGCTTCTAAGAAAGATCTCTTGATTCCTCGGACATCAACTTCTTTCTTGTAATTGGGCTCCAAATTTGTAACAGGAATTCCTAATGTCTTTGCCAAGTCCTCAACCTTGACTTCCTTCCCAATTCCTGTGTAAACTACCTTTTTGATTTTTGAAAACCCTAAAATCCTATCCAGTTCCTCCACAGTGGGTGCCAATTGAAAATCTTGGAAGGTGAAGCATCTGAGCGGAGGGTCATAAAATTGAACCAAAGCAATGATAGCTTCTTCTTGAACTTTGATTTTCAACAAATCAAGGATATCCCCATAACAGCCCAAAAATTTGTCTAAAGCCTTAGCTGGTAACTTTTCCTTGATTATTTTCAGTTTCTTCACATCAGGGAGGGAAACAGTGATGGGGAGGATTGGTTTCTTTCCTGTACTCATCTTTCTCAGATATTCACCAAAATATTTTTTATTATTTTCCTGTGGATAAGACATAAAAAAATGCAAATGAAATGAATGAGTAATGCAAATATATAATAGTGAAAACACATAAATATTCTAAGTTCATAGGTTCAGCCTAACGGCGTAGGGTGTCTACCCTTCCCAAAAGGTGGTTCTAAAAGGTCTCATGGGGCCCCTCATACCCTCCGAAACTTTTGTTTCTTTGGATTTTTAGAAGGACTCAGTTGTCCATGAGGTTTGAATTTTAGGGGTAGGTTCCCAGAGAGATCAGCTAAATTCCGTATCCTACCCTCGACAAGGTCTAGCCTCGTCTAAGATATTTCTCGGAATTCAGCCAACTCTGAGTGGAATTATCATTATGACTCGTAGGCGATGTAATTCCCCTTTGGCCTAATGATAATTCCCACACTTAGGTTTTAACAACAATATATATATTCCCAATAATAAAAAATAAATATAAACATAAGCAAGTAATTACATAACTGTTGCACCCCAAAATTTGCCCTCTTTCTCCGTGCTATAAGTTATGAAAGATGTTTATTTCGTCTCTAAGAAATCAAAGAAAATAATAAAGAGTTCCATTTGTACGTGGTGTCTGCAATCGTTAATTCAACTGGGATTCATTGGATTTCATGTCGAGGTGACCTTATGTGCTTCAATTCTTTTCTTCCTCAAGAATTCCTCAAAGCTTTATTGTTATGTCAGATTGAAGTACAGTGCATGACATGGCGTGAGAGTTAGGCTTGTGGGTTCATTTAGTTCAAGGCGTGCTTATTCTTGCATTTACTTTCGGCTTGCAATATGAGTCTGACTTGGCTTAGCGATTGAAGTTAAAATTGCATTCGAAGAATAAGATGACCGGGGTTTGATGTTTGATTCCATAAATTCAATTTAAGTCCAACATTATTTGATTGCATTCAAGGTCTTAAGCATTTGATTGGTCAAAGAATTGATTTAATTTGGAAGATTCATTCATAAAGATTTTAGCATACAAGTTTCAAAATCCAAAATCAATTCCATACAAAAGTCAAAATTCACTTCATTGTTACAAGCTCCATCCAAAATTCCATCACAAAATTCATTATATACAAATGTACATTACAAAGGAAAAGGCCCATTATAATATAGAGGTCCCATTACAAAAAATTACACAAAAGAGGATTGGCCCTTCATGCTTTGTCAAAAAAAAAAAACCATCATCTTCCTACATCAATAGAAACAAAATCTGCAGTGTGAAGAAGAGCCCTGTACTCATCAACATCAGACAATTGCTTCAATCCTAAACCGGTCCTGCAAGTACACAACAATAAACCGGTTCAAGCCAAACACCATGAAAAACCGGGTTCACAGAAAAATGCTTAACAGAATCGCAAAAAGCAAGGAAGAAGAAAAGGAGATATTGAAGATTAACAATAGGAGAGATGGCTCAAGGAGAAACAGCATAACAAAAAAAGAGAAAATGGATATCTAGAATCGGATAACAGAATTGAGGGAGAGTCATAACAGAAAAAAGCAGAAAACAACAGAATGGAAAAAATCCATAACAAAAAGTGTAACAAACCTTCATCAAGAAAAACTCTCTCACGATTCTCTTCCATGGAATCGACGAATCTGAATCATCTCCTCCATCTTCAATCTCCTCTTCACCTCTTCAATCTCAATAACGATAGCTGAATCTTCATCACCTCTTCAATCATCACCTTCACGCTCCAATCTTCATTCTTCAATTCACTGAAAAAAATTAATCTCTCTCGGGGAACCTTGATTCATCTTCTTCATCCTTCATCGATTCAAAACCTCCCGCAACCATAATCTCCGCACTCTCTTTAAAACAAAATTCACCTTCATCATCTTCAACTGCAACAACAACACTGCACGCATCAGAACGTCATTGTTATACCCCAAAATTTGCCCGCATCTTTTTCAGAAAGAAGGCAACAGACTTCTGTCTAAAAAGTGGGAATTTCATATAATCTTGGATTTTATTTCATAAATATCCTGATTTTATGAATACTCAGTTTTTAGAATATTTCTTATACGGTATTTTGGTTTGCTGTTGAATTTATTCTTACACAAACGCCAAAGTACTGTTTATCACTTCACACACGCTGTTTATTTGAGATTTATTTGCAGATAAATAGTACTGACGCAATTGGTACAAAATTAAATTTTGCAGGCGCAGAGTCCGGGGATTCAGACTGTACTGGTAACAAATTAAATTATTATTAGTTTTTGTTTCCCACTAATTTTTGTACTATATTATTATTTTCAAAATCTCTTCTATTATTTTCAAATATCTTCCTTTCTTTTCAAATCTCTTTCTTTCAAATCAAATGCTAACTTTATTCCATACACTTTCTTTCAAATCCTACTACCACTCAAATTTTCCTTTTTGTACGGAATCACTTCAATCCCCAACGTCTCTATCCTTCTTCTCACTCTATAAATACCTCTCATTTTTTTTCATAAATTCTCACATCAAATTTCAACTCATTTCTCAAACTTCTACCTCATAATTATTTTCTCTTCTTCCCCGGCAAAAATGGCAAAATGGATGGATACGTGTTTTGTTATGGTCATCACTGTCTTGGTGGTGATCATGTCTTTTTTCTGTCTGCATAGTCCTGAAAAATGCGGACCTGGGTTGCTTACACTTCCATTCATTTATATGTTGCAATTTATAGCATGGGTTTTTAATCGTCATTTTAAAGTTTGTCGTATCTTTCGCTTTCAAATAATGTACTGTTTATTTTATTTGTCGTACTGTTCATTATATTATGTAATATTTGTACTGTCAATATTAAATGTCGTACTATTTGTCGTACTGTCGTTTAATTATCAAGATAATATTATGTGTGTTTATTGCTAGTTAAATATTTATTTTTCTGTGCATTAAATATTTTTCAAGGTTATTATCGGTAATTTCGTTCACGTACGGTATATTTTATTTATTTATTATGTTTGTGTTTTTCTAACAACTCATGTAAATAAATTTTCACCATTAACACAACAAAAAAAAAAGAAAAAGAAAAAATTAACTTTAACTATTAAGTTTTCACTTTAACTGTTACGTTAATGCCCGGACAGCCAGTTGACAGTCAAACCCGCTGACAGCACGATTCTCCGTGTTTTGTACCATCAATCAAATCAATCTTTTGCATTTCAAAATTCCAATATTTTTGTTCTAGAAGTCTTCTGATAATCACATGATCGGCATAGACTCGGCACTGCACAAAAATCAGGTACGCTTAACTGTCTCCTACACGAACAATCCGTAACTAGGGTTTTTGTTTTTTTCAAGAGAACAAGTTTTTTGAGACCTCAAATGGATTTCATGGACCTCCATATGTCTCAAAGTACCACCATACAATTTTCAAACTTCAATTCGCTCAGACGCACAGTCAGCAGCTCAAACAGTCAACAGACGACCAGTTTGACCGAAAAGTCAACAGACAGTCAAAAATGAAATTTTTTGTCATCATCCATATTTTGTCAAAAGATTCATCATTTGATCAATGGTTGATCATAATTCATCAAGAAAAGATCAAAAATCAACAAAACCCTAAGTTTCAAAATGAGGGTTTTCTCCTAAAAAGACAACTGAACTTTGACCGGCCATAACTCTCTCCTCGTTCATTCAAAAAATTCCAACCAAAGCTTGTTTTGAAGGAAATTCAATTATCTTTCAAATTCAATTGATCCCATGGTCATTGGATTCACCATTTGAAAAATATGAGCTCATACATTACAGGTGATTTTCAAAGTCAACAAAAAGTGGTTTTTTGTCAAAGGCCATAACATCAAGATAACTTCTCCAAATGAAAAAAAGTTTCCAAAGTAGCTTGTAGAGGACATCTTGAGGTTTCTAAAAAGTACAAGAACTCCTTCATATGATCAAAATTGAGGGATTTATGCCTTCTTGAAGTTGGCTATTTTTTGGGAAAGTGCATGAAACCAACATTGATCAAAAATGTTTTTTTTCCAAATGAGGCCAAGTTTTCATGATCCAAACATGACTCTAATGATGCTAAGGGCCTCCCACGACCAACCTAAGGCCCATAACATTTTTATTTCTTTTTTAGTTTAATTTTATTACATATAAAGTTAAATTAAAAAAGAAATGATGTGAGATAATGATACAATGCTTTGTTCTTAAGCTAAAGCCATCAAAATTGATTCAACTATGCAGCATAGAAGTACATGGTAGGCCTAGAGCAAGAGGTGTGAAGAAAATTCAAGACATGGCCAAAGAATTCAAAGTTTTATATTAAAAAATTCAAGGATTCAAAAATCATCAATGCTTGGTAGCTTAGTTTTGCAGCACATTCATTGCTTATAAATGAACTAGGACACTTCAGTAACAAAGACACACGATTTCAGAACCAAATCCATGCTTGTAACACACTAGTATCATACTTGAAATATTGTAAGAAATTTGAAATTCGAATTTTAAGTTTCAGTTTAATTCAATCCAAACTAAACACTCAAACACAATCCCTGAACATCACTGAATCTGTCCAGATCAATTTCAAGCTTTGAAACTCACTAAATCGAGCTCTATAGCCCACGGTTTGTTCAAACTGAAATTTACAAAAATACGAATATTCATGCATATTTAATAAGATGTAATCCCATATTTGTGTTTAGTTTGATGCTCTGATCATTTTTGGAACTTTAATTCAATTTCTATGAAGGTTTGAAGCATATACCATTTTAGGGTTCTTGGAGCTCGAAATGAGATTCTTCGATATAGGCAAAATTAGAAGAAACAAGATGCATATTTGAACTCAGTGAATCAGGGCTAGTAGAATGAACATGTCGCGAAACAGTTTTGTATAGGTTTACCCCTATTCGCTATTTTGCAGGGATGAAGCTCACTTATTACAGCGCCTTTTGGAAGAAAACGCTGTTAAAAGTAGAGTCTGGAGGTAGAAGATGAAGGTGTGGCGCCATCTGATTGGCCAGAACACGCGCGCGATTTTTTTTTAATTCTGGGATCTTGTGCTACGCGCTCCATCATCATGCCATGTACCATGCATCTGTGTCCATCAGATCATTCCATCCACTCATCCAACGCACCAAAACACGCGCACATACCTTAGACTCTCTCATCAACCACACAGGATCACAATTTAATATATTTTCTATTTTATTTAATTTTCTTCGTAAAATTATTTAAAAATAGTTTCAAAAAATCAGAAAAATATACAAAAAATATTTTTAGGTTGATAAAATATTGTTTTAATTTTTGACACAAAAATATTTTTATTTTTCTTAATAATAAAAATATTTTGTTTAATTAATCAATATATATTCATATATTTCATTTTAAATATTTCTAAACTATCAAAAAAAAATCAGAAAAAATATTTCCTTTTTATTTAAATTAAGTTTATATATTATAAGCTAATTTTGTACATATTTAGAGTATTTTTTAAATTTAAGTTTAATTTTGTGTATAATTGTTTGTGTAATTATATGTTAATTAACTTAATAATTCCAAAACAATTTCAAAAAATCACAAAAAAAAAATTAGTTTTAGTTTTAAAATTAATTAACAAGCAACTGGAACATATTTTAGACTTAATTTTTTAAGTTTAAATTTTATTTCTAATTCTTAGCTTTTTAATTAAATTAATTATGCATTAATTTTAATTAAAATCAACCATCCAAAAATCCAAAAATACTTCCCTTTATCTTATTGCAATTTAAATTCATAGATAAGTGTATAGGTTGCCAAATTCATGTAAATAGCGTAGTTTACATTTCTCGCACAATCGATGTAATAGCGTAGATTTACTTTCCGCATTTTACATTCCCGCACATTAAATTTCTGTACATATAAAACTGCGTGTATGTCAAAGATAATAACTGAAGCGCTAGATCACTAATTTCAAAGACAAAAATATCTGAATCAAAACACAATCACACTTGCACCTCTTAGGGTAATCCCTCTGTTACTCTTTTCAAAATCAATTCTACTGTTTCAAATGCAATTCAAATAACTTCTTTCTGTATCCAGTCAAAGAAAATTTTCTAAAAGAAAATAGGCAAGGACCTTATAAATTTAGGGTAGATCTCCTAATTGCTTGCTCAAATCAAACAAAACAACAAATGTTTCACATATTCATTGTTTTTCAAAACAAAACTTTCAAAAAAGACAATACTTGGTATATATCCTAACAAGGATCATTACGAAGTTAAAGATCTTTTTTCAAAACATCTTTCGAAAGATAAAACACTTTGTATACATCCGCACAAGGATCATTACAAAGTTAATTTACAAAGGTATTTTAAAACCACATACAAGCATTTCAAAGCAAGAAAAATGATTCAAACAAGTGAGCTAAGCAATTAAGAGCCCATGGATAACCATGGATACAAAGGGGTGCTAATACCTTCCCTTTGTATAACCTACCCCCGAACCCCAAATCTCTTAAGGGTCTTTTTCTGTTTCTTTTATAAACCTTTCCTTAATTGGATAAAATAAAAGTCGGTGGCGACTCTCTGATTTTCAAAACTCAAAAATAAAAAGAAGAGTCAGTTCGTATCTCACGAGAAAAACCGAGGACGACAGAACTGGCGACTCTGCTGGGGATTTCAGAAACAAAATGTTTTCAAAAGGGGTTACCTTAGAGTTTAGATCACTTCGATGTTTTCAATTGCTTGTTTTGATTGTTCTATTTTTCAAAGGTTTGTTTGGGTATTTACTTGTGTGAAAGATTCTAACCCGAATCTCGAGATACCTTAAGTATGTGACAATAGACCAATGAAACTGTACGGCATGTACCGATACGGTTGATCTGGTAGTCACCGTTAGTGCGACACTTTGGTCTATACTGATATCCCTTGAAAACGATCATGGAGTATGTTAGGCTTCCGAAATGTCATTAAACACTAATTTGTCTTAGAACCTTTAGTTGAACTTGACTCGTGGCCTATTAAGTGACTAGCTTTGAAATTGATCGTAGTTAGTTATCCTCGAAGAATGTTTTGATCAGCCGTCCGAGCGCCGTATTGAGATGTTGTCTCCAAGGATCATAGAACCTAAATACTATTTTAAAACAGGTTTAAACCAACTTAACTTCAGTGGGGAGGGTATCACATATAAACCTCGTGCAAGCCTTTAAACCTAAGGCTATTGTTTGATTTGTTTGTGTGTGCCACATGTTTGACATCATGACATCATAAGCATCATAAATATATCATTTTCTCACTAATCGTTTCAAGGATCAAAGAGTTTACCTTTGTTCTGTTGTTACAGGTAATGGCTCCCGCTACCAGAGATTATATCCGGATTAACATCTCAACAGTACCATCTGAACTTAAGGACTTAATATCAGAATTTCCCAGAAATGCTCAATTCACCGAAAAGAACGGTCACCTACTCCATTTGGTTACCTCAAAATTTGAAGAAGACATGATACGGGTCCTGTTCCAGTTCTTTGATCCCGAACATCATTGTTTTACATTTCCTGATTACCAGCTAGTACCCACCTTGGAAGAGTTCTCTGAACTAATTGGGTAACCTGTTCGAGATCAATTACCTTTCACTGGTTTAGAAAAGATTCCAAAACCTGAAATCATTGCTGCTGCCTTACATTTACGAAAGTCAGAAATCGAGTTCAATTGGGAAACAAAGAGTGGAGTCAAGGGTTTGCTCGCTAAGTTCTTAATGGAAAAGGCTCGATTACTACTAAAAAATAGAAGATACCTAGCTTTTGAAGAAGTTGTGGCTCTTTTGATTTATGGGTTGGTTTTATTCCCTAATCCCGACCAATTCATAAGTGTACACGTTATCAACATTTTCTTAACGCGCAATCCGGTACCTACCTTGCTGGGAGACATACTACATTCTTTACACACTCGTACTATGAAAAAGCGAGGAACTCTTATGTGTTGTGTACCACTACTGGCTAGATGGTTTACATTACACCTTCCCCGATCAGTGTTGAGAAACGAACAAAGGATGCAATGGTCTCGCAGGATAATGTCTTTGTCTCATTCAGATATCCGGTGGAACAACTTCTTTCAAAGAGACATCACTCTCATTGACCATTGTGGGGAGTACCCTAATGTGCCACTCCTTGGCATCAGGGGAGGCATCACTTACAATCCCTCTTTAGCTTTGCACCAATTCGGATATGCACGAAGAAACGGTCCTCATGACATGATTATCAGTGGCATTATGTTCGACTGCGAAGACGATTCCCAAAGATATCGACGAAGGTTTATACATGCGTGGGGCAGTGTCTACAAAGTAGAAAGCAAGACTTTAGGACAATGGAATTCTATTCCCATGGAACCTTACCTCAGAGGGGTGCGTGCTCGTGCTCAGAAGTTCATCATGCCATATCCCGCTATCCTACCTGTAACTATTGAGCCAGAAGTCGAAGGGGACGAACCTCGAGTTGTTCTACATCCGGACATGCCAACTGATCTGGAAGAGCTGCAAAAATCTTGGGTTCAACAAAGAGGAGAAAGGGACACCTTCAAAGCACACTGTCAAGACTATGAGAGGAAAGTATTGGAGCTCACCAGACAACTCCAGGAAGAACAACAGATCAACATGTTCCTGGGTGCAAAGAGAAAGCGTCCATGGGAGGCTTGAGAAATCCTTTATTGTCTTTATTTTATCTTGTAAGCCCAAAAAGAGGCAAAGAAAAAAAAAGAAAAAAAAGAGACAAAAGAAAAGAAAAAAAAGAAATAAATTGTTTGACAAATAAATGTTTGTTTCTCTTTTTTAAACAAATCTAAATTCTAAGATCCTTGAAAACATTGCATATACATTTCATTCATAAACATTGCATAACAGGTTCACATGACAGGTTTCTCATCTCCTTGCTGTTTATTTCAGTCAGAAGAGATGGATTCTGAAACAAGCATCAAGAATCTCGAAGCACAGAACGCCCAAGTTCAGATAGCAATTCTGGAGCTAGCAAAGGGGCAACAAGAATTGAAAGCCCTGATGATCAAGAAGAAAAAGAAGCCCAAAGGATCTGTAGGCTTAAGTCACCTTGCAAGGAAAATCAAAATCCCTGTTAGGAGGTCCAAAAAGGCGCCGATCCCTGAAATAGTCGGTGAAGGTGATCAAGAAGACAACCACAGCAACCTGGGTTCTGCCAAACACTCCCTCTCTTCTAACGAAGAAGATTATCATTCCGATGACGAACAGGGTGATAGCAAATATTAGCTGTTGGAAGAACGCATGAAAGCTATGGAGATACAAAAAATACCTGGTTTAGACTTCAATGATCTTGGACTCGTCTCAGATATTGTTATCCCTCCAAAGCTCAAAGTTCCTGTCTTTGCAAAGTATGATGGAGTCTCTTGCCCAAAGCTGCATCTAAGGTCCTATGTGAGGAAGATACTACCTCATACGGCAGATAACAAATTGTGGATTCATTTTTTCTAGGAAAGTCTGTCGGGTACACAACTTGAGTGGTACTACCAACTGGAAAGTGCAAAAGTTCACACCTGGGAAGATCTGGCTGCTGCTTTCTACAAACAGTATCAATACAACGCTGACCTTGCACCAACCCGTACTCAACTACGAGGCATGACTATGGCACCAAAAGAAAGTTTCAAAGAGTATGCACAAAAGTGGAGAGATCTAGCTGGAAGGGTTCAACAACCCTTATCTGATCGCGAGCTGGTCGACATGTTCATGGGTAATTTAACTGGACCTTTCTACAGTCATTTGTTGGGAAGCTCGTCATCAGGTTTCACTGACCTAATATTAATTGGAGAGCGTGTTGAAAGCGGTATTCAAAGTGGAAAAATTCAAATAGGCTCCTCCTCTGGTACTACAAAGAGGCCCGTCAGTGGTAGAAATGAAGTCAATACAATGCACAGTTAGAAAAGTCGCAAAAGTGAACATCACCAATCTGTAGGGGTTGTTCTGATCTCCGCATCTGCACCTCAAAAGGATCAACCGCCAAAGTATACGCGTCGACCAGATGCACCGAGAAGAAACTTCATCAGAATCAATATGCCAATCTGTGGTGTCGTTTTTTTACCTCCCCGTTTCACTTGGGAGGACGGCACGCTAGACCCTTCACGCGAAATTTGGAAGGAGAATGCGCCCGTGGTGGGATGAATTTTATTTCAGTTCTTCCTACGATATCACACGAACTTTCTTATTTGTCCTACGAGTAGGAAAGGGGAAAAAAGATCTCAACTAAACCCTAGGAGTTTGCTAAGTGTGGGGATTACACCTAGACTAGAAATTCTAGAGTCCGGGGGGTCGGTTATACATAGGGAAGTGTTTAAACACCCTAAATATCTGTAGTACTCTACAGGAACCTTCTCTGTGTCTAAATGTGTTTGTGCTGCTAATGATTAGGAAAGTTTCTCCTTTGTGTTAGGAGAAGGAATTGAATTGAATAAAAGAAAGACAGACAGACAGACTGACTATTTTTGGTATTTTATTAGCTCGCTGAGGTTCCTTGTGAACCTCATGCCTACATATCCCTAATGGAAGTCAGAGCTTAATGTAGTTCGGGGAACTAATTGATTATTAATTATTTTTGGGTGCCTTGCTTGAAGCTCAAGGTTGAAGCTTTGAATTAAATCTCTGTTTACAGTAAAGAGACATGAAATCATCTTTACAGAGAGGTATTTGTACTATTCTACCACAAAAATTTTGAAAGAGTGACAGAATAACTGGATTCATTTCATTAAGAGAGTGACCTTACTTGTGTGTTTGCAAGTATGCTAGTATCTCTTGAATGAAAGAAAGATGCTCGTCCAAATTAGGGAAAGTGTACAAGTCTGGGGATGTGCCAGAGCATGTCTTTCAGAGTCCTAAATGGGAGACTTTGATTGAAATTGAAATGTGTAATGTTTGTTTGTTTGAATGTGGTAGAGTAGTAAAAATATCTCTCTTATAGAGATAAGCTATGTCTATCTATTGTATAAAAGATTTGACTTTTTAGCTGGCTTGTATGAGGCCCAAGCTTGAGGCTTTTTGATTGATTGATTATGATTATGACTCTGGGAGAAAACTCCACTGGGGATTAATTTACAAGGGATTTTTATGTTATGTACAAAGCCCAGAATTGAGGCTGACTCTACTTGGGGAGTGTTTATTTTGATGGATTTTATTTGGTGTTCTATACAAAGCCCAGAATTGAGGCTGACTCTAGCTAGGGAAAACATTATTTTCTGCCTTGTACAAAGCCCAAGGTTGTGGTTACTGAAAAATGAAGGACTCACTAGGGGAGACTCTATTATCTGCCTTGTACAATGCCCAAGGTTGAGGCTGACTATTAACAGGGAGTTTTATTGTTTTGGTGCCTTGTATGAAGCCCAAGGTTGAGGCTAACTGTTTTTGTTGGATTTTTGACTCTATTGAAGGATTTATTATTTAAAAGACTGATTTTTTTTGGAAGCTAACCCTTTCCAGGGATTTTGACTCAGCAGGTAAAATTGTCTGTTAAAAGACTGATTTTTGTCATGTTTTTGGAGGCTGACCCTTTCCAGGGGTTTTGACTCTTTTTGGGGAAATTATCTCCTAAGAGAATGAATCTTTGGTTTTTGAAGATGTGATTTTGGAGGCTAACCCTTTCCAGGGGTTTTTGTTAAAATGAAAGAATGTTTGGAGGCTAACCCTTTCCAGGGGTTTTTGTTAAAATGAATGGCAGAAAGATTATCTAGTGGAGACTTCTTGTTTAAAGCCCAAGATGAAGGCTGACACTGACTAAGGATAAGCAAACATGGATCCTAGACTCTGCTAAGGAAGATTGATAAGGATAAGGGTGACAGAGACTGTCCATGTCTCTCATTCCAAAAGGTGTACTCAATGTGAAATTGAGACAAACTTAGCTTGTTTAAAGTCTGGTTTAAATTGGAAGAAACTCACCAGGGTATGTTAAAAGGTGACTAAAGACCTGTTCCTATGTTTATAAGAAACCTGACGGGTCCTTGTATACAAGCTCAAGAGGAAGCTGGAAATGCTTTTAAGAAGCCTGTGGGTCCTTGTACAAAGCCCAAGAGGAGGCTAATCAAGGGTATAATTCCTCTTGGGTGGATGTGTCCTATTTTTTGGATTCTAAGGTTTTTGCCAAGATGTTTCACCGGGAATAATTCATCTTGGGGGTTTGAACTGCAGATCTCTAATTAGGAAAGAGCCTTCACCGGGAAGACATTCTCAATCCTAGGTCATATTCCTATAATATATATATAGTTTAACTGTCCTAGGGTTTATACTCAAACGTAGTTCTAAACTAATATATATACACAGTTTATATTTGACAGTAATTTAAATAAAGATTGTAAATTGAAAGCTTGTAAAGCCTAACCTGGATGGAGTGGAGGCCTTTGAAGAAGTATGTGCAGAGCCTTACTAGTAATTGATGGAAAACAGTTGAATATATGTATGATAAACAGTTAATGGTTTTGAAAACAGAAGAAGTGAAGATGGACATAGGTCACATAGGTATCTGAAGAGTTTCACCGGGAATAATGCCCTTCAAATACCAGAAGAATGTTTTGAAAACAGAAAGGAGATTTTGAAAATACAATTTTGAAAACAAGCTAAGAAGAGAAGAAGGTGTTGGGACTTACACTCTATTAGAGGCCCACTTGAAAATGATTCACTGTTATGTGAAACAGTTGAAAATGATTGAAATGATATAAGGTTTTGTTGTCTGAAAACCTTAATCGTCTGTTTGATCGGAGATTGAAAACAGTTTTGCAAATTGACAAAAGTCAACTTAATTAAGGCAAAGATGAAATCTATACCTAATTAAGACCTAAATAAATAGGGTTTTATCATAAAATTATTCACAAAGTAATTAGGTTAAAACAAAATTAATATATATATTTTAAAGTATTTAAGAAAACATATAAAACATACTATTTTAAACCTAATTAAAATACATGAAATAAATAATATTTTTATGATTTTTTTTTGGTTATTCATAAAATAGGTATATTAAATAACAAGTGTGTGAAAAATGAAGTGAAAATGAATTAATTTGATAGGTGAATTAATTGTGTGAAGTTTGCGAGAAAAATGAAAGAAAATGGGTGTTAAAAAAATAGTTTGGCCCTTGGAGGATTTGAACCCACGCCCTCTAGGTCACACACTCAAAACAAACACCACTGAGCCAACGCGCGTGTGGTGATAGCAAACTGGCTTCAATGCAATTCATATATTGCTCAAGTGTATAGGAGCAAAAAGAAAATAAAATCAAAAGGTCTGAGGCGAGGGGGATTCGAACCCCAGACCTTGGGCACGAGGAGACTAAGAGCGCATGTGAGGCCACTAGGGCAAATGATGAATTCGTTTGTAAAATACAAACCATTCAAAATAAAATAAACTTGGCCCTCAGATTTGAAATTTGCGCGCCACCACCATTGTCATCTTCTTCCTCAAGCTCCAACAATTTGAATTTCTGAACTCTCTCAATTCTCAACCATTTGCAACGATATAAAGACCAAACTTGCTCTAAATTCACTCACGATTCTAGATATGTAACTATTATGAATTTATATTAACTATACCTACTGAATTATCTAAAATACGTGAAGAACCCCAAAATTTGGAATTCAAATTAAATGACTATACTGAAGCATAAATGACTGATGATAGAGGGTTTTTAATCCTCTTATGATGCTGAACAGAATGGTGTTGAGTTTTAGCCAGAAAGATACACGAATCAAAGAGGTGGAGTTGAGAAACTTACCTCTGAAAATGAAGGTCGTGAGGATGTTAGAGAGCACCTGGGCTTGTATGAATGATCCCAAAAGCTTCCTTGGGACTCAGTGATGCTAACTGAATGCTTATTGTAACTTCAATTCTCCTGAATTGCTCTATGGACCTCCCTCGATTTGAGCTTTAAGTGAACATGGAGGATGATGAATCTGCAGTTACAGATGAGCTGCGACCATCTGGATAGCTCCACTACCTCCTATGGAACGTGCCTGGATGCTTGGCTTTGTTGGAAACCTTCTGAATTGCTCTATTGACCTCCAACTGCAACAGCTCCAAAGTGAGAGCAACAATGGCGTTCCCTCACTTACAGAAGTGATCCAGGTGCTTGGATCACCTCAAATGAACCCCCTTGAGATGTTAGAATGCTTACTTTCCAAAGATAAGCTCTGGTTTGAAGAAAACGATTCTTCTTGCCAAAGAACTTTGAAAAACAATAAGCATGAGAAGAGAAAGAGAAAGCAAGGAATATGGTTGCTTTGGTGTGTTTTTCTACTGAGGTATGCTCTCCTATTTATAGGCAAATGATTCAGTACTGATTGAGAGAGTGAGCTTGCTTAGTGAAGTGAATTTGGTTTCTTAGCCATGAATAAATTTCAAAGAATATCCAAGTGTGATCATTGCATTTTCGAGCCAGCTCCCTATCCATTGATTCTATCTGATCTTAGGGAACATTTCAGATACAAAGTGAGCTCTAATTGGTTGGTGAGAAGATTCCTTGGGTGATTCATCAATTTGCCATAAATTCTCAAATGTAATCATTACATAATCACATGTTCTTGTTTTAGGAATCTTCCTCAATTATCATGGCATGGTGAAAATGAATGCATGGCATGTTTTCAGATGTGTTATGGGTCGTGTAGCATCCATAATTGAGGTCATGTGCACAAAATTGCAAAGTTCAAAAATGATGCATGACCTATAATTTCACTTCATGAGGCCAACTTTGAACAAGCATAACGCCCAGCTCAAAATGAATTTGGAGACGGTTGAACACAATTTGGAAAGCCCTAAACATCTACTTCAAATCATTAGTTTGGAGTTTCTTCAGAATCCTTTGGCAAATTTGTGAAAAATGAGGCCAAAGTTGGAAGAAAACTAGGTTAAAACACTTAGAAAATTTTCTAAGTGTTTATGACCTAAAACTTCAAAATTTCCAAAACTCTTAAATGATTGATCTTTTGAAAAAAGTTCCATTGTAAGATGTTTTATTTTGCAAGATCTACAACTTTCATGTTGGAAGTTTTTTGAGTTGTGTAGGTGAAATTTTGAGTTCCCACAATGCCCTCAAAAACCCTAATTCCCGACTTTTTGCTCCTTGAAGATTCTTCTTGAATTTCTTTGGTCAAATGACTTTAATATCCATATATTGATGATATTGATCCTTGAAAGTCATGGTTTGACCAAAAATCTTAAAAGTCAAAGGTAATCCCATACAGTTGACTTTTTCCAAATAAAGTGAGATTTGGACTTTTGTGTAGAATCAAGATCTTCTCCTCAAATGAGTGATGTAAATGGGTTATGTTGAGGTGGTAAAAGTTCTTGAATCATGTCTTGAGTTTTGGATCCATGCCTCTGATTAAAAGTCAACTATCCTGGTGAATTAGGTCAAAAAACCCTAATTGTCGACCAGGTGAAAATGATGACTGTAGACTTTGAATTGAGGTGTAATGTCCAGTGGATCTTGTTATATGAGCTATTTGAAGATGATTGATGTCTCTGAATGATCCCCTGGGGCTTTTTAGGGTTTCCCAAAGGTGATCCCTGATTTTAGTCCTTGATAGGCTCAAAAAACCCTAGTCTGGTGACCTGAGTAAATCTGTATTCAGAGGATTGGGTATCTAATCAATCATAGGTGAGAAAATGAAGCTCTTGAGTCCTATGATTATGTTAGAGACTCATTCTTCTACTGATTGATCCTTTGCCTGAGTTTTCTTGTCTTTGAACATCCTTGATTAAATGCCAGATGAAGAAGTGACTGCTTTGGGCACTAGTTTTGACCTGATGAAAATCCTGAAGATATGTCATCTCAGGGGGGTCAAAAATTAGGGTATGACACAATCTCTCAAGCATTGCAGCACTTGTTAAAAGCAAATCTGATCACATTGAAAGACCCTCCAAAGAATGTCAACACTTCCTCTCCGAGTTATCGCCCCGATGCAACATGTGCATATCATTCTAACTGTCCAGGACATGATGCAAATCACTGTTGGGCCCTGAAAAATAAAATACAAGACATGATAGATGCTGGGGAAATTGAATTCGATCCTCCAGAGACTCCAAATGTCATCACTATACCTATGCCAAAGCACGACAAGACCGTTAATGCTATCATAGACACTGTCTATATCTATGATGTGAGAGAATTGTCAACTCCGCTCCTTGAAGTCAAAAGAAAGCTAATACGAGCTGGTTTATTCCCAGGTTGTGACCCTGATTGTTTTTATTGTGCACACCTACCCAATGGTTGTGAGAATTTGAAAATAGGAATTCAAAAGTGGATGGATCGTTGCATCATTATGTTTGAGAGGCTCCCTTCTATGGACGATTTATGCGAAGTTTTTTCAAATGGGATGAGAATAGAGGACGTCTCAGTGGTTTCTAACATACCATTGAAAATCCCTACAAAACTCCTTTCAAAATTTCTGCTGCACCTAAAGTGGCATCTGTAATCATGACCAGTCCGACTCCATTTCCATACTCCTCAGACAAAGTTGTCTCGTGGAGTTATGATACTAATGTTTATGTCCATGGAGTTAAGCAAGACACCTTGGCTGAAGAGGCCATGAATTTTACTACTCCAACTGTTGATAATATTGTGGGTACTAGTAAGATTACGAGAAGTGGAAGGATCTTTTCACCTGAAATTTTTCCAAATGTTACTACTAATCCAATCCAGGTCCCAGTTCCTAATCAAGATATCAATGCTCGAGGTAAAGAACCACTAGTTGAACCAGTTCAAATACCGGTGGAAGTCACTGTTGAAGATCCATCGAGGCAAGAAATGGAGGAAATATTGAAAATCATCTGCAAAAGTGATTACAATATTGTCGAATAACTGGGGCACACTGCTTCAAAGATTTCAATGATGTCTCTGCTGAAATATTCAGAAGCTCATGCCAAAGCCCTGATGAAGTTCCTGAAAGCTGCACATGTACCACAGGAGATTTCAGTCGATCAATTTGAAAATTGTGTTGCCAATCTAACAGTAGATAACGGTCTCGGTTTCTCTGATGCTGATTTAACCCCTGCTGGGAAAAATCACAATAAAGCCCTGCACATCTCTATTGAATGTAACGACACCACTCTGTCTCATGTGCTGGTAGACAACGGTTCCTCTTTGAACGTGTTACCAAAAGTAGTACTGGAAAAACTTGACTTCGAAGGAGTTGTGTTGCAACCAAGCGATGTTGTGGTAAGAGCCTTCGACGGGTCAACAAGAACAGTGTACGGAGAAGTTAAGCTCCCAATCAGAGTGGGCTCTCAGATCTTTGATTCTACCTTTTACGTGATGGAAATTCATCCAGCATACTCCTGTTTACTAGGACGCCCTTGGATACATGGGGCAAGCGCTGTAACTTCTACCCTGCATCAGAAGTTAAAGTATCCAGTAACAGGCAAGGTCGTCACAGTTTATGGCGAAGAAGAGTATGTGGTTAGCCACCTGAGTAACTCCAAGTATGTTGAGATGGATGGCGAATTCATCGAAACCCCCTGCCAATCTTTTGAGGTGGTCCCCCCAGATGTCTCTATTGCCAAACATATTTCTGCTACTCCTGCTACAAAAATAACTCCAACTATGGCTTCTCTCAAAGATGCTAAAGCTGTGATCGAAGAGGGTGGTTGCAAAGTATGGGGAAAACTCATTGATGTGCCTTACAAGTTCGATAAGCTAGGTCTGGGCTATGCTAATGGAACTCAGAAGAATGATCAAAGTCCTCGTTTTGGAGGATTAATGTCACATTTCATCAGCCAAGGAGTAAATGCTATTGAAGATGAAGTTCCACATGTTTTAGGGGAAGTTTGGGATACTTTGGGAGACCCAAGCGGCAGGTACGATTTTCTAGTAAAGTACACTGCACCTCAGAGTTCTTTTATTTCCATTGAAGACATTATCCCAACTGGATGTGATGATCAGTTCGAAGATTGCAAAATTTTCACAAGTTCCATTACTGAGCAATACCAAAGTCCACCTAGTCCAAAAGAAGTCTGGGATACACTGGGAGAACCAAGTGGTAAATATGACTTTATGGTGAAGTATTCCGCTCCCCTGAGCTCGCAAGTCGCTATTGAAGACATCACCCCAACTGGATGGGACAACCATTTCGAAGACAATATGACATTCACAAGCCCTGACGCTCCTGAAGAAGTCTGGGAGACACCAAATGACGAGAATGATTTTCTGATGCAGTACACTGTTCCCCAGAATGCACAAGTCTCCCTCAAAGACATCATTCCAACTGGATGGGACGATCTTATTGGATATCTCTCTCAGCCAACAGAGGTATCTCAACCTGGGCTCTCGTATCCAGCAGAGTATCTTGCTCATCCTGAAGGATCAACAGCTCATTTCACCACCAAATAAGTCAATGCTGTGGAAGACGAAGAACACAACTGCAACTGGAGCAGCTGGATATTCCCTACTCACAACAATGGACTGAACAACTGGGAAGCCGAAGATGTTATCTCCTTTGATCAGGAGTAAATGCAATTTCCTGTTTTCGTTGTTTATATGTTCAAAGATAAAAATGGTTCCTGTACTATCGAACCATGAACTTAAAAGCCAGGTGCCTTGCCCAAAGCACACTGGTCCTTTTTATAAGGGTTTGTCATACCATGATCATGTTCATTCAATAAAATCATGGGACGTTTGCATATTCAAATTTTGTGATCCTTTTTTGTTTCTTTATTTGCTTTATGCATTTTCAAATAGCTATGTGTTCTTACACACACCCACATAATAAATGCAGATTCACATTCACTCTGGATCCTGTTGATAACGATTCTGCTATTGCCAATCATGACTTTGAAAATCCGATCTACCAAACTGAGGACGAAAGTGAGGAAGATTGTGAAGTACCAAGGGAACTTGCAAGGCTATTAGAACAAGAAGAAAAGACTATATAGCCGCATGAAGAACCAATTGAAGTTATCAACCTGGGCAGTGACGAAGAAAAGAAAGAAGTCAAGATAGGGGCTGATCTAGAAGACAATGTCAAGCAAAGACTGTTTCAAATGTTACAAGACTACCTTGAGATATTCGCTTGGTCCTATGAAGATATGCCTGGCCTTGACACAGATATTGTGGTTCATCGCCTGCCGATCAAAGAAGGTAACACGCCAGTTAAGCAGAAATTGCGGAGAAGTAGGCCCGACATGTCCAAGAAGATCAAAGACGAGGTTGAAAATCAATTCAACACTGGCTTTCTAAAAGTTGTAAGTTATCCTCCATGGATAGCTAACATCGTGCCTGTACCTAAAAAAGACGGGAAGGTCAGAATGTGTGTAGACTACAGAGATCTGAATCGGGCATGTCCCAAAGATGATTTCCCTTTACCTCACATCGATGTACTGGTTGACAATACTGCCCAATGCAAGGTATTTTCCTTTATGGACGGATTCTCCGGTTACAATCAAATCAAGATGGCACCCGAAGACATGGAAAAAACAACCTTTAGAACACCCTAGGGAACCTTTTGTTACAAAGTAATGCCCTTTGGTTTAAAGAACGCAGGAGCAACATATCAGCGTGCAATGGTAGCTCTGTTCCATGATATGATTCATCAAGAAATAGAGGTTTATGTCGATGATATGATTGCAAAGTCCAACACCGAAGAAGAACATCTGGGTCATCTGCACAAGCTGTTTGACAGACTCAAGAAGTACTGGTTGCGACTGAATCCGAACAAGTGTACCTTTGGAGTAAGATCCGGTAAACTCTTAGGTTTTATCGTCATTAGCAAAGATATTGAAGTTGATCCTGCCAAGGTCAAAGCCATTCAAGAAATGCCCATACCCCGTACCGAGAAACAAGTCAGAGGATTCTTGGGACGTCTGAACTACATAGCCAGATTTATTGCCCATATGACTACTACTTGTGTGCCGATCTTCAAACTGTTGAAGAAAGATCAAGTGGAAAGATGGAACGACAAATGTCAATTAGCCTTTGATAAGATCAAAGAATATCTTCAAAAACCACCAATCTTGTTACCACCAGTGGAAGGAAGACCTCCGATAATGTACCTAACAGTGTTGGAAGATTCAATGGGGTGTCTACTGGGGCAACATGACGAGTCTGGCCGAAAAGAGCATGCAATCTACTATCTTAGCAAAAAGTTTACCGATTGTGAAACAAGATACTCATTGCTCGAGAAAACTTGCTGTGCCTTAGCATGGGCGGCTCGCCGACTAAGACAGTATATGCTAAACCATACCACTTTCCTAATCTCCAAAATGGATCCTATCAAATATGTGTTCGAAAAACCTGCTCTCTCTGGAAGAATAGAAAGATGGCAAATGATCTTAACAGAGTATGACATCCAGTACACTTCACAAAAGGCGATCAAAGGAAGTGTGGTAGCTGATCATCTGGCTCATCAAGCAGTGGATGATTATCAAAGCGTTGAACTTTGGCTTCCCAGATGAAGACATTATGCTAGTAACTGACTACGAACAACTAGGATCGGAGGAAGGACCCGAGCCGGGATCCCGATGGACTATGGTTTTTGACGGAGCCTCTAATGCGTTTGGCAATGGCATCAGAGCTGTGATCATTTCTCCTACAGGAGGACATACACCATTCACTACCAGATTATGTTTCAACTGCACTAACAATATAGCCGAGTATGAAGCATGTATTCTGGGTCTCAAAGCTACAATCGATCTAAGAATCAAGTTCCTGGAAGTCTATGGAGACTCGGCCCTTGTAATTTATCAAGTCAAAGGGGAATGGGACACGAAGCACCCGAATCTAATTCCTTACAAAGAATATGTGTTGAGTTTGATTCCTTATTTTGAAGAAATCACTTTTGAACATATCCCGCGTGAAGAAAATCAACTAGCTGATGCTTTAGCTACAATGTCATCTATGTTCAAAGTCAGGTAGGACAATGAGGCGCCACTGATCACCATTTACAGACACGATGAACCAGCCTATTGCAATGAGATTGATACCGAAGGAGTGGAAGAAAAACCATGGTTCCATGAAGTAAAAAGATATCTCAAAGCTCAGGAGTACTCTGAAGGGGCATCCATTAACGATAGAAAGTTTCTAAGAAGATTTTCCGCCAAATTCTTTCTAAGTAATGGAATCCTGTACAAACGAAACCATGACTCGACTTTGCTTCGTTGTGTAAACAAGAAGGAAGCAGAACAGATTATGGAAGACATACACGATGGTGCCTTTGGTACTCATTCAAGTGGACATACAATGGCTAAAAAGATCTTAAGAGCAGGTTATTACTGGTCTACCATAGAGACAGACTGCCATCATCACTCCAAAACTTGTCACAAATGCTAGATATATGCCGACAAAGTACATGTACCTCCAGTCCCATTAAACGTTCTGACGGCTCCTTGGCCTTTTGCAATGTGGGGTATTGATATGATTGGAGAAATCAAGCCTACTGCCTCCAACGGACATCGCTTTATCCTGGTCGCTATTGACTACTTCACAAAGTGGGTAGAAGCAGCCTCGTTTGCTTTAGTCACCAAGAATGTAGTGGCCCGGTTTATCAAGCATAATCTCGTTTGTCGGTATGGCATCCCTGAAAGGATCATCACAGACAATGGCACAAATTTAAACAACAGAATGATTACTGAACTCTGCACACAGTTCCAGATCAAACATCATAATTCCTCTCCATATCGACCAAAGATGAATGGCGCGGTAGAAGCTGCCAACAAAAACATCAAGAAGATCATCCAGAAAATGACGGTAAATTACAAATACTGGCATGAGATGTTACCTTTTGCTCTTCGTGGTTATCGCACATCAGCGCGTACTTCAACAGGGGCAACTCCATTTTCCTTAGTCTATGGTATGGAGGCAGTTCTTCCAATTGAAATTCAGATTCCTTCCCTAAGGATTATGAAAGAAGCTGATCTAGACGAAGACGATTGGATTCAGACTCGGTTGGACCAGATAAACTTGATTGATGAGAAGAGGCTCGCAGCCATTTGTCATGGTCAGTTGTACCAGAAGCGTATGATTAGAGCCTTCAACAAGAAAGTCAAAAGTCAGGCATATCAAACCGGTGATTTGGTTATCAAACGCATCATTTTACCACAAGGTGATCCCAGAGGCAAGTGTACTCCCACTTATGAGGGACCATTTGTAATCAAGAAGGTATTCTCCGGCGGAGCCATGTTGCTTACCACTATGGACGGCGAGGATTTCCCACACCCTGTAAACACGGACATAGTCAAAAAGTACTTCGCTTAAAGAAAAGCTCGCTAAGTTGAAAACCTAAAAGGGCGACTTAGGCAAAAATGAGCGTCTCGGTGGATTGAAAACCTGAAAGGGCGATCCAGGCAAAAGTTAGAGACTAAAAAATATATATTATCCCGGTAGGCTGAAAACCTGAAAAGGCAGCCTAGGCAAAAGTTAGGGAATAAAGTGTACGACTATGTCCCATTTGGCTACCCACTCACCTTCAAGGTTCAACACATTAAAGGCACCAATCAGTCCAATCATTTTCTTCCATCAAGTGAGGGATCAGATACTCGAAGACAGATTGGCAATAGCAGAATTGAAACTTGACTGGATTGTTTTCACATTGCTATCTCCCTTTATAAGTACTTTTCAAAGTTTTATGACAATTTCCTACTACTAGGATTTTTGTCTCCTTGTACTAATCCGCCTATTATGGCTCTTTTTCAAAATCAATACAGCTCATGCTCAAAATCAATGTTTTCACTTTTTCTGTTTTGAATACGTAAATGTCCCAATGATAATTTTGAATGAACATATGCATTTGAATATGAATGATGTTTATAAGAAAACAGGAATAGCATTCAGGTAATGTCCCAATCATCTGGACATCATCCCGAAACCAGCATAAGAAGAAAAATTCCCCAACAGAGATAAGTTTCTCAGCAGAATTATCAATGAAATTTTTCTCTCTAACAAAGTGATTCAAGAAACCTTATTCCCTAACAAGGTTGTTCAAGATCACTATCCCCAGAAGGTGTGATCCTCCACACCGAGGCTTGGTCAAATAGTGCATCGGAGGATTACGCATCTTTCGTATTCCCACTCAAGGTGCATCAAAATCAGAACTTTCAAATTATCCTTCATCCTCAAATGGTAGTCAAATATCCCTCAACAGAACACCCTGGTCCGTAAGGAAGTTCCCCAGCTGAGTGTACTCGAACAAGATAGCAAAGATCATCAACAATCACAATGCCTTCGTTTCCAAAATAGCAAGCAGGGATTTATTTTCCCAATCAGAAGTTTGATACGCTCTAAATTGCATAAGTCATACATCATACGCATATTCATACGTAGCATATGATGTTTCATGACAAACACATACATAACATGCACGATTCTCATTTAGATTGAGAATCTCAACATATACATTACATGCATCATGACATTGCATGTCACTAACTTGATTTTTTCAGGTGGACGAATATCCTCAGCAAAGTTATTCTCAATCACATGCAGTGTTCCCCTGGATTCTATTCAGACGAACATTCCTCTCAGATATAATCAAGCCAAAGATTCATTCTGAAGAGATCTCTCTTTCCAAATCACCTATCAACTCAAAACAAGAAACACGGATCTAAGTCGATACCTTAGACTGTTCCTTAATGATCTACCATCAGATCTAAGTCGATACCCTGGACGGTTCCTTAATGATCTACCTTCAGATCTAAGTCGATACCTTAGACAGTTCCTTAAAGCAGTCAATCTTCAAGATCCAAAGATCAACCTTCAAAGATCCAAAGCGGATACCTCAGACGGTTCCTCATAGATCAACTTTCAAAATCTAAAGCGGAAAAACTTTGGTCAGTTCCGTAACGATCAGCCTCCAAGATTTAAAGCGGTAACCTCGGACGGTTCCGTAACGGTCAACGCAGAGGTTTTCAAATCCTTCATCAATATATAATCAATGGATTCATTCTGATGAACAAACCATCAACACATTTGCCAGATGGCATCTGAAAGCCCATCTCAGGTAATGTTTCGATCTGCCAACAACATTTCTCAGACAACATTCAAATGCAATCTCCAACATCACTTCTGGCGGAGGTAAGTGCAAATTTTCAGGGCATCTAAAATATTCAATCATCTTCTACCTTCAGATTCCAATCAGTCTCTTCAGGTTTAAGAAGATTGAATAGGGGCAACTGTTATACCCCAAAATTTGTCCGCATCATTTTCAGAAAGAAGGCAACAGACTTCTGTCTAAAAATTGGGAATTTCATATAATCTTGGATTTTATTTCATAAATATCCTGATTTTATGAATACTCGGTTTTTAGAATATTTCTTATACGGTATTTTGGTTCGCTGTTGAATTTATTCTTACACAAACGCCAAAGTACTGTTTATCACTTCACACACGCTGTTTATTTGAGATTTATTTGCAGATAAATAGTACTGACACAATTGGTACAAAATTAAATTTTGCAGGCGCAGAGTCCGGGGATTCAGACTGTACTAGTAACAATTAAATTATTATTAGTTTTTGTTTCCCACTAATTTTTGTACTATATTATTATTTTCAAAATCTCTTCTATTATTTTCAAATCTCTTCCTTTCTTTTCAAATCTCTTTCTTTCAAATCAAATCCTAACTTTATTCCATACACTTTCTTTCAAATCCTACTACCACTCAAATTTTCCTTTTTGTACGGAATCACTTCATTCCCCAACGTCTCTATCCTTCTTCTCACTCTATAAATACCTCTCATTTTTTTTTCATAAATTCTCACATCAAATTTCAACTCATTTCTCAAACTTCTACCTCATAATTATTTTCTCTTCTTCCCCGGCAAAAATGGCAAAATGGATGGATACGTATTTTCTTATGGTCATCACTGTCTTGGTGGTGATCATGCCCTTTTTCTGTCTGCATAGTCCTGAAAAATGCGGACCTGGGTTGCTTACACTTTCGTTCATTTATATGTTGATATTTATAGCATGGGTTTTTAATCGTCATTTTTAAAGTTTGTCGTATCTTTCGCTTTCAAATAATGTACTGTTTATTTTATTTGTCGTACTGTTCATTATATTATGTAATATTTGTACTGTCAGTATTAAATGTCGTACTATCTGTCGTACTGTCGTTTAATTATCAAGATAATATTATGTGTGTTTATTGCTAGTTAAATGTTTATTTTTCTGTGCATTAAATATTTTTCAAGGTTATTATCGGTAATTTCGTTCACGTACGGTATATTTTATTTATTTATTATTTTTGTGTTTTTCTAACAACTCATGTAAATAAATTTTCACCATTAACACAACAAAAAAAACAAAAAGAAAAAATTAACTTTAACTGGTAAGTTTTCACTTTAACTGTTACGTTAATGCCCGGACAGCCAGTTGACAGTCAAACTCGCTGACAACACGATTCTCCGTGTTTTGTACCATCAATCAAATCAATCTTTTGCATTTAAAAATTCCAAGATTTTTGTTCTAGAAGTCTTCTGATAATCACATGATCAGCATAGACTCGACACTGCACAAAAATCAAGTACGCTTAACTGTCTCCTACACGAACAGTCCCTAACTAGGGTTTTTGTTTTTTTCAGGAGAACAAGTTTTTTGAGACCTCAAATGGATTTTATGGACCTCCATATGTCTCAAAGTACCACCATACAAATTTTCAAACTTCAATTCGCTCAAACGCACAGTCAGCAGCTCAAACAGTCAACAGACGACCAGTTTGACCGAAAAGTCAACAGACAGTCAAAAATGAAATTTTTTGTCAACATCCATATTTTGTCAAAATATTCATCATTTGATCAATGGTTGATCATAATTCATCAAGAAAAGATCAAAAATCAATAAAACCCTAAGTTTCAAAATTAGGGTTTTCTCCTAAAAAGTCAACTAAACTTTGACCGGCCATAACTCGCTCCTCGTTCGTTCAAAAAATTCCAACCAAAGCTTGTTTTGAAGGAAATTCAATTATCTTTCAAATTCAATTGATCCCATGGTCATTGGATTCACCATTTGAAAAATATGAGCTCAGACATTACAGGTCATTTTCAAAGTCAACAAAAAGTGGTTTTTTATCAAAGGCCATAACATCAAGATAACTTCTCCAAATGAAAAAAAGTTTCCAAAGTAGCTTGTAGAGAACATCTTGAGGTTTCTAAAAAGTACAAGAACTCCTTCATATGATCAAAATTGAGGGATTTATGCCTTGTTGAAGTTGGCTATTTTTTGGGAAAATGCATGAAACCAACATTGATCAAAAATGATTTTTTTCCAAATGAGGCCAAGTTTTCATGATCCAAACATGACTCTAATGATGCTAAGGGCCTCCCACGACCAACCTAAGGCCCATAACATTTTTATTTCTTTTTTAGTTTAATTTTATTACATATAAAGTTAAATTAAAACAGAAATGATGTGAGATAATGATACAATGCTTTGTTCTTAAGCTAAAGCCATCAAAATTGATTCAACTCTGCAGCATAGAAGTACATGGCAGGCCTAGAGCAAGAGGTGTGAAGAAAATTCAAGACATGGCCAAAGAATTCAAAGTTTTATATATTAAAAAATTCAAGGATTCAAAAATCATCAATGCTTGGTAGCTTAGTTTTGCAGCACATTCATTGCTTATAAATGAACTTGGACATTTCAGTAACAAAGACACACGATTTCAGAACCAAATCCATGCTTGTAACACACTTGTATCATGCTTGAAATATTGTAAGAAATTTGAAATTCGAATTTTAAGTTTTAGTTCAATTCAATCCAAACTAAAAACTCAAACACAATCCCTGGGCATCACTGAATCTGTCCAGATCAATTTCAAGCTTTGAAACTCACTAAATCGAGCTCTATAGCCCACGGTTTGTTCAAACTGAAATTTACAAAAATACGAATATTCATGCATATTTAATAAGATGTAATCCCATATTTGTGTTTAGTTTGATGCTTTGATCATTTCTGGAACTTTAATTCAATTTCTATGAAGGTTTGAAGCATATACCATTTTAGGGTCCTTGGAGCTCGAAGTGGGATTCTTCGATTTAGGCAAAATTAGAAGAAACAAGATGCATATTTGAACTCAGTGAATCAGGGCTAGTAGAATGAACATGTCGCGAAACATTTTTGTATAGGTTTACCCCTATTCGCTATTTTGCAGGGATGAAGCTCACTTATTACAGCGCCTTTTGGAAGAAAACGCTGTTAAAAGTAGAGTCTGGAGGTAGAAGATGAAGGTGTGGCGCCATCTGATTGGCCAGAACACGCGCACGAATTTTTTTTAATTCTGGGATCTTGTGCTACGCGCTCCATCATCATGCCATGTTCCATGCATCTGTGTCCATCAGATCATTCCATCCACTCATCCAACGCACCAAAACACGCGCACATACCATAGACTCTCTCATCAACCACACAGGATCACAATTTAATATATTTTCTATTTTATTTAATTTTCTTTGTAAAATTATTTAAAAATAGTTTCAAAAAATCAGAAAAATACACAAAAAATATTTTTAGGTTGATAAAATATTGTTTTAATTTTTGACACAAAAATATTTTTATTTTTCTTAATAATAAAAATATTTTGTTTAATTAATCAATATATATTCATATATTTCATTTTAAATATTTCTAAACTATAAAAAAAATTCAGAAAAAATATTTTCTTTTTATTTAAATTAAGTTTATATATTATAAGCTAATTTTGTATATATTTAGAGTATTTTTTAAATTTAAGTTTAATTTTGTGTATAATTGTTTGTGTAATTATATGTTAATTAACTTAATAATTCCAAAACGATTTCAAAAAATCACAAAAAAAATATAGTTTTAGTTTTAAAATTAATTAACAAGCAACTTGAACATATTTTAGACTTAATTTTTTAAGTTTAAATTTTATTTCTAATTCTTAGCTTTTTAATTAAATTAATTATGCATTAATTTTAATTAAAATCAACCATCCAAAAATCCAAAAATACTTCCCTTTATCTTATTGCAATTTAAATTCATAGATAAGTGTATAGGTTGCCAAATTCATGTAAATAGCGTAGTTTACATTTCTCGCACAATCGATGTAATAGCGTAGATTTACTTTCCGCATTTTACATTCCCGCACTTTAAATTTCTGTACATATAAAACTGCGTGTATGTCAAAGATAATAACTGAAGCGCTAGATCACTAATTTCAAAGACAAAAATATCTGAATCAAAACACAATCACACTTGCACCTCTTAGGGTAATCCCTCTGTTACTCTTTTCAAAATCAATTCTACTATTTCAAATGCAATTCAAATAACTTCTTTCTGTATCCAGTCAAAGAAAATTTTCTAAAAGAAAATAGGCAAGGACCTTATAAATTTAGGGTAGATCTCCTAATTGCTTGCTCAAATCAAACAAAACAACAAATGTTTCACATATTCATTGTTTTTCAAAACAAAACTTTCAAAAAAGACAATACTTGGTATGTATCCAAACAAGGATCATTACGAAGTTAAAGATCTTTTTTCAAAACATCTTTCGAAAGATAAAACACTTTGTATACATCCGCACAAGGATCATTACAAAGTTAATTTACAAAGGTATTTTAAAACCACATACAAGCATTTCAAAGCAAGACAAATGATTCAACCAAGTGAGCTAAGCAATTAAGAGTGTAACGCCCGTATAATTTTAATATTAATTTAATCAAGAATATTGAATTAATAATTAGAATTATTAAGGATTTTGTGAAAATAATAAATAAATAATGGTTTATGGCATTTGGGCCATGTGAGAAATAGTAAAAGGGGGGGGGGTGTGATATAGGAAGGCCCTTTACTAATATTATTATTATTTTCATAAAATAATTGGAATTGGGAAGAAAGAAAGAACGTGAAAGAACAGAAGTCTGAGGAACGAAGAACGTGAAGGAGAACGGTAGAGGGAGAGACCAAGAATCAAGAATTTGTCTAAGGTAGGGGGGACTTATCTGATTATCATCTATTATCGGGTTAGGGGTTGATAATACTGAATAGATGTGGAATTCGGGTCGATTGAGTCATATGATATGTTTAAGGATTGAGTCAATTGTATGATGTTTGATCTCTATGTTTGAATCTATGATGTCTGCGTTGTTATGGTCTCAATTGATGTGTAATTGGTGTATTATGAGACGTATTTTGTGTTGCTTGTGCATTCTATTTCTCTAGGTTCGTACTGGTATGGTTTGGGTGTGTTTGGAATGCATAGAATGTTGTTTTCTACAGGTTGGAGTTTCTGAAATTATCGGTTCGCGTCGCGTGCACAGGGTGGCGCCGCGAACAGGTGGGCAGAATGCCAGGAAGTTGTGATACGCTCAGATCGCGCCGCGTACCTGTGTTCGCGCCGCGAAGGCGTAACTTTTTTCTCGTTTCGCGCCGCATGTGGATGTTTGCGCTGCGAACAGCTTGGCAGAGAGCCAATGAATTTTGGGACGCTCAGTGCGCGCCGCAAACGGGTGATGGCGCCGCGTGCTGTTGGTGTTTTGAGATATTTTAAAAAGGTTCAAGATGCATAACTTTTTATTCGTTGGTCCGTTTGATGCGCCGTTTTAAGCTAAACGAACCTTGTAGGATAATCTATATGATGATGATTGATTGGTTTTTAGAATGATGAAAATACATGTATGCTATTCTTGTTGAGTATGATGGTTGATGCAAATACGTGTATGTTTTGTGTATGATGATTATGGAATTGTAATTGAATGATGTTAATATATATGAACATACTTGAATGATGATGATGATGTTGATGATTGATGATGATGATAGTAGAAGTATGTTGTATATGTTGCATTCATTCATGCTCATTGATGATACTGTATCCATAAGGGTGTGTTGGATCAGTGAAGGGCATGATTCCCATCGTGTGGAATCTGTGCTGGCAGGGCCGTATCTTGTACGATGTTGGATCGGTCATGGGTTATTCCCATTTGATGATGATTGGTACCACATGCATAGTGTCAGTTCATACATATGCATAATTTATAACATGATTGGATGTATTCCAGTGTTGTAAATATTAATGATGTATTGATTTTGGTTTGCTTGTTGTGAATGTCTGTTTATGAAACAATTGGGTGAATGATACAACCGTGATGTGTTATGGCTTTATAACCTTATAACATTTGTTAACTATGATGAGACTCACCCTTACATGTTGTCATTTTCAGATTGAGGATAGCGGCTGTTCGACTCGGTGAGGATTAGCTCATGAGTCAGTGTTTTAGTAGCGTCAGGTGTCATGCTCTAATAGTTGTAACACTGGGGACGCGATTGTTTAGAGTTTATGATTATGACTCTAGTTATGTTTTGATGTTTTGAAGGATAAGTTTTGAAGATGTTAAACTTAGTCCGTTTTTGATAAATTTCCGCAGTGTTAACATGAACCGTTTTAAATTATGATGATAACTCAGTGAATGCATGACATCACTGAATGATGTTTATTTATTATGAATTGTGGCACCCTTATTTCATGTACTCTGAATAATTGTTTTAAATTGCCGCGGGGTTAGTAAGGGGTGTTACAATAGTGGTATCAGAGCATAGTCGGTCGTTATGACTAGAGTCTTAGTGTCAGTTTTGCTTTCCGGTGTATGCGACTAGTAAGAGTTAACTGTCGATACTTCTGTTCTGATTAAATTGGTTGTGATTTAAGCAGAACAATGGCTGGAAGAGGAGGAAGAAACGATGATGCTATCGCTGAGGCTCTGGGCATGATTGCTGGTGTGCTGGGAGGAAATGCCAATGCAGCTGCGATCGGTGCTGACAGGCAGCTGAACAGTTTTCAGAGGAACAATCCTCCATTGTTCAAGGGCACGCATGATCCTGAAGGTGCTCAGAAGTGGCTTAAGGAGATCGAGAGAATCTTCAGAGTCATCGATTGTGCTGAGGATCTGAAAGTGAGGTATGGTACTCACATGTTGTCTGAAGAGGCTGACGACTGGTGGCTGACTACCAGGACTGAACTGGAAGCTGATGGTGTGGCTATTTCTTGGGCTGTGTTCAAGAGAGAGTTTTTGAGAAGGAACTTTCCTTAAGACGTAAGGGGTCGAAAGGAAATTGAACTTCTGGAACTAGTTCAAGGTAGCATGACTGTACCAGAGTACGCTTCGAAGTTCGTTGAGTTGGCAAAGTACTACGTCCACTACAACAATGATGAAGCTAGTGAATTCTCGAAGTGCGTCAAGTTCCAGAACGGTCTCCGCGATGAGATTAAGCAGGGTATCAGATATCAGAGAATCCGGAGATTTGTAGACTTGGTGGACTGTAGTAGGATCTTCGAGGAAGATAATCTCAAGCTGAAGTCATCTCACTCTCGCGAGTTAGTTGACAGGAAAGGGAAGAAGCCTATGGATAAGGGTAAGCCATATGGTAGAGGTAATCCAAAGACTGGTGGTTGGAAGAAGCCTAGTGGGGGAGACTCCAGTGCTTTTGTCAGGTGCTATAACTGTGGTGAGGTCGGGCACCGTAGGAATGAGTGCAAGCTGAATCAGAAGAAGTGCTTCAAGTGTGAAGAGGTGGGGCATGTTGCCGCTGATTGTAAGAAGAAGATTGTGACTTGTTACAATTGTGGTGAGGAGGGTCACATTAGCCCCCAGTGTCCTAAACCGAAGAAGAACCAAGCTGGAGGGAAGGTCTTTGCTTTGTCAGGATCGGAAACCACTCCGGAGGATAGACTAATTAAAGGTACGTGTTTTATTCATGGCACACCTTTAGTTGCGATTATTGATACTGGAGCAACTCATTCTTTTATTTCTTTGGATTGTGCTGAGAGGTTAAATTTGGAAATATCTGAAATAAATGGAAGTATGGTTATTGATACTCCAGCGTCGGGGTCAGTAACTACTTCGTCTGCATGCTTGAATTGTCCGGTTGATATTTTTGGTAGGGAATTCGGGATGGACTTAGTGTGCCTTCCATTGAAACAACTCGATGTAATCCTGGGGATGAACTGGTTAGAATTTAACCGTGTTCACATCAACTGGTTTTCGAAGACAGTAATCTTTCCTGAAGAAGTTCATTCTGATGATCTGGAGATGACGGCTAGACAAGTGGGTGAAGCTATCAAGGATGGTGCAACAGTGTTTATGTTGTTCGCATTGATGAATGTGAAAGAAAAGTGGCGAGTAGCGAATTACCTGTGGTGTGTGAATTCCCAGAAGTTTTTCCGGAAGAAGTGAATGAATTACCACCGGAAAGAGAAGTGGAGTTTTCTATTGATTTAATTCCGGGAACTAGCCCAGTGTCAATGGCACCATACCGTATGTCACCGTCTGAGCTGACAGAACTGAAGAAGCAGTTGGAAGAATTACTGGAGAAGAAATTCATTTGTCCTAGTGTCTCTCCGTGGGGTGCACCTGTGTTGCTAGTGAAGAAGAAGGAGGGTTCAATGAGGCTGTGTGTGGATTACAGACAATTGAACAAGGTTACTATCAAGAATCGGTATCCCTTGCCGAGGATTGATGATTTGATGGATCAGTTGGTTGGAGCATGTGTGTTTAGTAAGATTGATCTGAGGTATGGGTATCACCAGATTCGTGTGAAAGACGATGATATTCAGAAGACCGCTTTCAGGACAAGGTATGGACATTACGAGTATTCGGTAATGCCGTTTGGAGTTACTAACGCACCTGGTGTATTTATGGAGTATATGAATAGGATATTTCATCCTTATCTTGATAAGTTCGTGGTGGTGTTTATAGATGATATCCTAATATATTCTAAGAGTAAGGAAGAACATGCAGAACATCTCAGAACTGTGTTAGAGCTGTTGAAAGAGAAGCAACTTTTTGCCAAACTGTCGAAGTGTGAATTCTGGTTAGAGGAAGTTGGTTTTCTGGGACATGTGATTTCTAAGAATGGTATTGCTGTTGATCCTACAAAGATAGAAGCTGTGTCTCAGTGGGAAGCTCCGAAGTCAGTGTCAAAGATTCGTAGTTTTCTTGGCCTTGCAGGTTACTACAGGAAGTTTATTGAAGGATTTTCAAAGTTAGCATTGCCGTTAACTAAATTAACCAGAAAGGGTCAGGCTTTCATTTGGGATGTAAAATGCGAGGAAGGATTCCAAGAGCTGAAGAAGAGGTTGACTAGTGCTCCTATTTTGATTTTGCCGAATCCGACAGAATCATTTGTGGTTTATTGTGATGCTTCGCTGATGGGTTTAGGTGGAGTATTGATGCAGAACCAACAAGTGGTCGCGTACGCGTCGAGACAACTCAAAGTGCATGAAAGGAATTATCCGACTCATGATTTGGAGTTGGCAGCGGTGGTCTTTGTCTTGAAGTTGTGGCGACATTATTTGTATGGGTCGAGATTTGAAGTGTTCAGTGATCATAAGAGTCTGAAATATCTCTTTGACCAGAAGGAACTGAATATGAGGCAGAGAAGGTGGTTGGAATTCCTTAAAGACTATGATTTTAGTTTGAATTACCATCCGGGTAAGGCAAACGTAGTTGCGGATGCTTTAAGTAGGAAGACTTTGCATATGTCTATGTTAATGGTGAAAGAATTGGATTTGATTGAACAATTCAGAGACTTGAGTTTGGTATGTGAAGGTACTCCTACTAGTGTTAAGTTGGGGATGCTGAAGCTGACCAGTGGTATTCTTGAAGAGATCAGAGAGGGCCAAAAGGCTGATGTCGAATTAGTCGACAAGTTGACTTTGATTAACCAAGGCAAGAACGGTGAATTCAGAGTTGACGAGAATGGTATACTGAGGTTTGGAAACAGAGTTTGTGTTCCGGATGTTGCTGAACTCCGAAGAAATATTTTAGAAGAAGGACACCGTAGTGGATTAAGTATTCATCCTGGAGCTACCAAGATGTATCATGATTTGAGAAAGCTATTTTGGTGGCCTGGAATGAAGAAAGAAATTGCTGAGTTTGTGTATTCTTGTTTGACTTGTCAGAAGTCAAAGGTTGAACATCAGAAGCCATCTGGATTTATGCAACCGATGTTTATTCCTGAGTGGAAGTGGGATAGCATATCGATGGATTTTGTTTCGGGTTTGCCGAGAACTGTTAAGAATTTTGAAGCTATCTGGGTTGTGGTGGACAGATTGACAAAGTCTGCACATTTCATACCGGTAAGAAAGGATTATCCGATGGAGAAGCTGGCTCAATTATATATTGAGAAGATAGTTAGTCTGCATGGTATTCCTTCGAGTATCGTGTCAGACAGAGATCCGAGATTTACGTCTAAGTTCTGGGAAGGTTTGAAGAAAGCTTTGGGTACTAAGCTGAGACTGAGTTCTTCTTATCATCCGCAGACTGATGGACAGACGGAGAGGACGATTCAGTCGTTAGAAGATTTGTTACGTGCTTGTGTATTAGAAAAAGGAGGTGCTTGGGATAGTTATCTGCCTTTGATTGAATTTACCTACAACAACAGCTATCATTCAAGTATAGGTATGGCTCCGTTTGAGGCATTGTATGGTAGGAGGTGTAGAACTCCATTGTGTTGGTACGAAGCTGGTGAGAGTGCTGTGATTGGACCAGAAATTGTACAACAGACTACGGAGAAGATTAAGATGATTCAAGAGAAGATGAAAGCTTCTCAGAGTCGTCAAAAGAGTTATTATGATAAGAGGAGGAAGACACTTGAGTTTCAAGAGGGAGATCATGTGTTTATGAAGGTTACTCCTATGACGGGTATTGGTCGAGCTTTGAAGTCAAAGAAGTTGACTCCGCGTTTTATTGGACCATTCCAAATTTCAGAAAGAGTGGGAGAAGTGGCATATCGTATTGCGTTACCGCCAATGCTTGCCAACTTGCATGATGTATTTCATGTGTCTTAATTGAGGAAATACATTTCGGATCCGTCCCACGTGATCCAAGTGGATGATGTACAGGTGAAAGACAACTTAACGGTTGAAACGTTACCTGTGAGGATTGAAGATAGAAGACTGAAGCAATTGCGGGGCAAGGAAATAGCTTTAGTCAGAGTAGCTTGGGGAGGACCAGCTGAAGGAAATGTTACCTGGGAGCTAGAGAGCCAGATGAAGGATTCGTATCCAGAGCTCTTTACCTGAGGTATGTTTTCGAGGACGAAAACTCTTTTAGTGGGGGAGAGTTGTAACGCCCGTATAATTTTAATATTAATTTAATCAAGAATATTGAATTAATAATTAGAATTATTAAGGATTTTGTGAAAATAATAAATAAATAATGTTTTATGGCATTTGGCCATGTGAGAAATAGTAAAAGGAGGGGTGTGATATAGGAAGGCCCTTTACTAATATTATTATTATTTTCATAAAATAATTGGAATTGGGAAGAAAGAAAGAACGTGAAAGAACAGAAGTCTGAGGAACGAGGAACGTGAAGGAGAACGGTAGAGGGAGAGACCAAGAATCAAGAATTTGTCTAAGGTAAGGGGGGACTTATCTGATTATCATCTATTATCAGGTTAGGGGTTGATAATACTGAATAGATGTGGAATTCGGGTCGATTGAGTCATATGATAGGTTTAGGGATTGAGTCAATTGTATGATGTTTGATCTCTATGTTTGAATCTATGATGTCTGCGTTGTTATGGTCTCAATTGATGTGTAATTGGTGTATTATGAGACGTATTTTGTGTTGTTTGTGCATTCTATTTCTCTAGGTTCGTACTGGTATGGTTTGGGTGTGTTTGGAATGCATAGAATGTTGTTTTCTACAGGTTAGGGTTTCTGAAATTACCGGTTCGCGCCGCGTGCACAGGGTGGCGCCGCGAACAGGTGGGCAGAATGCCAGGAAGTTGTGATACGCTCAGGTCGCGCCGCGTACCTGTGTTCGCGCCGCGAAGGCGTAACTTTTTTCTCGTTTCGCGCCACGTGTGGATGTTTGCACCGCGAACAGCTTGGCAGAGAGCCAATGAATTTTGGGACGCTCAGTGCGCGCCGCGAACGGGTGATGGCGCCGCGTGCTGTTGGTGTTTTGAGATATTTTAAAAAGGTTCAAGATGCATAACTTTTTAACCGTTGGTCCGTTTGATGCACCGTTTTGAGCTAAACGAACCTTGTAGGATAATCTATATGATGATGATGATTGATTGGTTTTTAGAATGATGAAAATACATGTATGCTATTCTTGTTGAGTATGATGGTTGATGCAAATACGTGTATGTTTTGTGTATGATGATTATGGAATTGTAATTGAATGATGTTAATATATATGAACATACTTGAATGATGATGATGATGTTGATGATTGATGATGATGATAGTAGAAGTATGTTGTATATGTTGCATTCATTCATGCTCATTGATGATACTGTATCCATAAGGGTGTGTTGGATCAGTGAAGGGCATGATTCCCATCGTGTGGAATCTGTGCTGGCAGGGCCGTATCTTGGACGATGTTGGATCGGTCATGGGTTATTCCCATTTGATGATGATTGGTACCACATGCATAGTGTCAGTTCATACATATGCATAATTTATAACATGATTGGATGTATTCCAGTGTTGTAAATATTAATGATGTATTGATTTTGGTTTGCTTGTTGTGAATGTCTGTTTATGAAACAATTGGGTGAATGATACAACTATGATGTGTTATGGCTTTATAACCTTATAACATTTGTTAATTATAATGAGACTTACCCTTACATGTTGTCATTTTCAGATTGAGGATAGCGGCTGTTCGACTCGGTGAGGATTAGCTCATGAGTCAGTGTTTTAGTAGCGTCAGGTGTCATGCTCTGATAGTTGTAACACTGGGGACGCGATTGTTTAGAGTTTATGATTATGACTCTAGTTATGTTTTGATGTTTTGAAGGATAAGTTTTGAAGATGTTAAACTTAGTCCGTTTTTGATAAATTTCTGCTGTGTTAACATGAACCGTTTTAAATTATGATGATTACCTCAGTGAATGCATGACATGACTGAATGATGTTTATTTATTATGAATTGTGGCACCCTTATTTCATGTACTCTGAATAATTGTTTTAAATTGCCGCGGGGTTAGTAAGGGGTGTTACAAAGAGCCCATGGATAACCATGGATACAAAGGGGTGCTAATACCTTCCCTTTGTATAACCTACCCCCGAACCCAAAATCTCTTAAAGGTCTTTTTCTGTTTCTTTTATAAACCTTTCCTTAATTGGATAAAATAAAAGTCGGTGGCGACTCTCTGATTTTCAAAACTCAAAAATAAAAAGAAGAGTCAGTTCGTATGTCACGAGAAAAACCGAGGACGACAGTCATCTACAAACAGCAACAACAACATCACGTTGAAATCACCAAGAACACACAGCAACTTGCATCGATCGCACAACAACAGATTCAGAAATCACACAAAGTATGAACGCGAACTCGAAAGAAGAAGAAGATCGCCGACGAAGAATGAGCGTAGTTCAAAGTAAAGAGCGCATACCTGAATAACCAGCCTTATCTTCGGATCACTCCAGGTCGAAGAATCACCGGGATTGCTTCGGTTGTTAAGCCTCTATCTCTTCTGCGATTTGAGTTGAGTTTTGTTGTTGAAGCGGCAAGTAGACGAACGAAAAGATGAACCCGAGTCATGAGGCCTGAGCGGGGAAGATGAGAGAAGAAGTGTGATCGGAGAGAGAGCTTCGTTCCGGCGCCGCCGTCGAGAGTTCACGAGAAGCAGAGAGGTCGAGAATGACATTCCAAAGCGCGAGAGAGTGAGAGTGTTGAATCGGAGAAGAGTGGGGAGACTCGTCGTCGTTACATTGACCGGAGAGATTGAGGGAGAATCTGGCCGCCGTCGTGCAAAAAAAGAGGAAGAAATTGAGCTCCTCATGTAAACCTAATTCCCCTCTACTCTGTTTTTTTTAATTGTTGTTATCATGTTAATTAACATATAAAAAATAAATCTGGAATTAAGTGTTGTTTTGAATTGAAATTAAGGAAAATCTGAAAAGATTATCATGATATTTGACTGAATCAATTCAACCTTGGGCCTCCCACACGAATCACTGTTCACACCCCTCTCAGGCCCGTATACTTTTTTGGCTGAATGAAGATTGTAACAAAAACATTTTCCTTGGGCCATTGGGCCTGCTGCGCTCTTTTCCCTATCTACACCATATTTTCAAACATTCACCCCCTTGTATGCATAATATTTCATGTTAAATAGTTTTCTTTTAATAGTTTCTTTCTCTACATTTTTAGCATAATAAAATGTTTGAAAAACAATAATTTTTGTTAGTTTCCTTTAGCATGATAAAAAGATAATAAAAACATGTATATTTTTCTTGTTCGAATTTAAATGTTTTGTTATATTGTTTAGTTTTAATTCTTTGATAAAATACCATGAAAAATATTATGTTTGATTAGATTTCTCACATTGATAAAAAGAGATAATAAAAAACATGTAATTTTTTCCTTGTTAGGATTTGATGTTTAGTCACATAGTTTTGTTCTATTACTTTTAGATGAAAATGCCATAAAAGAACAATTTAATTTTCTTAGATTTTTGTTTAGGACTTAGATCTTTTGCTAGCATTTTCTATAGCGTGCTTCCTTGTTATTACTGATTTGTTTGCTGAGATGTGCGAGATACTTCGAGAGAGCCTTCAATTGTTATTCGACATGCTTCGTGTTCCACTTTATTTGTGGGACACGAATTCGCTTCCAGTGCGACTTGTCTTACGACTTGATTTGCGTCGTGTTCCACTTTATTTGTGGGACACGAACCTATTTCCGATGCCATTCACCTGATCTCTCATTCATTGAGATGTATACTCTTGTACTTGTCTAGATTGTTTCTCTTGCAGGTTGCTCGTGTGGTTATGCTCGACGTGTACCACATGTCGCTCGTGATTTATTTTCACGACGACGCTTTCTGACTCGCTTTGCTTGATGATGGCTTACGCGAAGTATTCCGGACTTCTCTGCTTACGCTTCCTAGCTCAATGTGGATTTGCTATCCGTTCGGTACTGTCTCCTTGTCCCTTTTACCGCTTTCCGCATCATCCTTTAACATGAGAAGTAGGACCTAGACATGCATCTGGCCAAGCCCTCGAAAGAGGCTCTGTTTTTGTTGGTGTGTTTATATTTGTGCTTTGCGGCAGGGAGTCACGGTGTAATAAGTCCTATATGGCACTCCGTTAAGTCCTCATGGAAGGCACGCGGAAAGGGTTAGCAATCAACCCCCGCCCAGTCTCATCGAGTCCGTTCAGTATGCGCATGCCACGCGTTGCTTGCTTCTGAGCCTGCACAAGATCTTGTTACCGAGTATGTCAGGAAAAGGGTTCATGCAACCAGACCCCCGCACTTCCTATAGCTCGGGTTATTCGGCGTTGATGGTCGGTGTACACACGCACCGTTTTCCTTTCCGATCCGTGACGGCTTGGTTGCTGAGAGGGATCCGCTCCTCTTGTCTATGGCCAAACCATTTTCGCGAGGTCTGATGCTTGGTTTACTCGGGTGATTCGCTCCCCTTGGCTATGGCGGGACTGCTTTTCTACCACCCGGTCAGTACCGTTGGTTTTGTTTGCTTTACGAGCGGAGCTCGTTTGTGTGATATTATTGTTTGCTTCCCCTCTCCTTCGTAGGTTGCTAGTTTAGTTTAAACATTGTACCCGTTGTATGATAACATTAAGTAGCAAGCTTTCCCCCTTAGCTTAGGTCTTCCTCATGCATTCTTTAAAACACAAACCACACTCTTTGATTTTCTTTTCTTAAGAGCTTGTTATTTCCGCTCCATTCCTAAGCATAAGTCTCCAAAGGTCGAGCAGCGGAGTGTGAATGTAACTCGTTCACCTAAAAAACACAAAACAAACAGAAACTAGTTAGCCGAGCTACGGTAGCTCTGATTCTGCAAAACAGATACGTAGGCAGCGGGGTAGGGCCCGTGCGAGCACAATCCTTTCTTTTCCCTACATTCTGCATTCATTTTAGTCCAGATTAGCGTAGATTTGTTACACACCCATAGATTTAGACACAGGCGGGGATGCCATCGAGTACGATGGGCGTGTGGGGTGCTAACACCTTCCCCTCGCGTAACCGACTCCCTTACCTTTTTCTCTAGTCGTGAGACCGTTCTTTTGTTTTGTGGTTTGCTGGCATCCCCTTCCTTTTCAGGACAAATATGTTAGTGGCGACTCTGTTTATTTTCGCGGGGTAGCGACAGCTGGCGACTCTGTTGGGGACGTCTCGACCTATTGCGGGTCCGGACTTAGCGAGTCGATCCTAGCGCTTGTGTGTTTATCTCTGGGTGTTCTATTTCTTTGCATATTTGCCTGTTTTCATTGCATTCTATGTGCGCTTTTACTTTTATGCAGCATATTCTGGACTGTCTGGATTTCTGTCTGTTGGGTGGGTGTTACAAGAGGTATAAGGCCCAATACCCAGGCTATGTGTGAACCATAGGAACCCTAGGACAGAGTGGGAGCATGGTTTGTCTCGAGGTGTACGCCTCGGGATGGATTATGTGATCACGAGCAGAGTAGTGGTTTCAAACGGAGCTATTATCGTCACCCACATCCGCGCTGTAACGGTGCTTACCTTTGGGTGGACCATATACTGCATTTCATGACCTTACCCTGGCCTGGATTTTACCTGTGAGTGGGGAGAGAATCAATGATCATATAACAGGTACATTGTTGGTTACCGCTGTTGTCGTTTGTGGGTTACCGCTGTTCTCGTTCGTGGGTTACCGCTGTTCTTGTTCGTGGGTTACCGTTAATCTTGTTCGAGTGTACTATTGGTTCCTGTTCGTGGTGTACTATGGTTCTTGTTCGAATGGTAATCTATGTTCTATTCCAGTGTGTTGGTTACTATATGTTCTGGTTCCGATGGTAACTTGTTCCGTTGGTGACTTGTGGTTTGTGTGGTGGTCTGAAACTACGCTAAACCTTTGAACTTGTGCCGTGTAATTTCTCGGCATCCCAAATATATCCATTATTGTGGTTCCCACCAAGTTGCATCATTGCATATTTACTTTTGAAAAAATGATGTACAAAAAATAACTAGCATACATGTTCCATTCATTTACAAGAAATTATGTCTTTAAGCCTCGTGCCAAGCTTTTCCTTCTCTTACTTGCTAAAAATCAAAACACGAGGATTCCTTGGAAATCGAGTGAACATGGCATTGCGTTCATATCATGCATCCCATACATCTCATGCATAACAGGTGTTCAGAATTGAGGATTTTTTATTCAGACTTGGTATTCTCTCCAGACTCACAGACTCGACTTTTTCTTATTGTTTGTTTAGAGATTAGTCATGGAACAACTTTGTGGGGATTTTACCGAGAAGAAATCTCAGTCGGGGTTCTTTTTGAAGACTTGTCTTATGCTCATTTGCTTCTATGCTTGCTTTATTTGCAACTGGTTAAGCTCCGTACTGTGTGGATGTTTGCAAATTCTCGGCTTGATGATGATGACACTAGGTGTGAGTTCTAATCTGGGGCACTTGGTTGTGATGTTAGGATTTGCAAGTCTTTGAAGTTGCTTGGGGCTCCTGAACGAGGGATAAGCAAGACATTGTCTATCTTGAGCATTGTACCATTTGCATTGCTCGAATCCCTAAAGCACTTACAAATTCTATGTGACTTCACCATAATTTTCTGCCAGGCGGTAATCAAAAGTGTTTTGCAAAGGCACCTCTCATTCTCAAGGTTCTGCTTCATATTCCGAATTACCTCCTCCTCCAAGAGTTTCCTCTTCAGCAATCTTTGCTTGTCAACAGAGGCTGAAAAGAATATGAGAAACAAGCTGATGTGATCCCAATGCCCTTGTGTCCAGTTGCGTCCCTGCTTGTTGGAATTGCAGTTGGTTAAGATTCGTGCTTTGGATGTTTCTCACCACAGATAGCTCTCCTGATTTCGATGACAATACTCGGTGTTTTCCATTATGGGGGCACCTGATCATAATGTCAAGCTTTACAAGGTGTTGAAGTACAAAGAGTCCAGAACTTGCTCGATACATAGATGTTTGAGTTTATGGTTTCTATTGCTCAATCCCATTTCATCTGCTGCAAGAAGAATGTTTGTTCTTCCTCGAGGAAGTAACTCATGAGAATCACTTGCAACCTGTACTACCAGAGGCTTCTTTCCCAACACCCATTGTGTGTTTGTTCCTCCATTCATAATGGTGATTACTGTTTCAGCAGCTATATTTGGGGCTACCGACCGAGGGATAAGCAAGAATCTGTGTTCTTGAGTTCGCATCGTTGGCAGCTCAAATCCCTAAAGCATTCATAAACTCTAGTCGCTGTTGTTTAGGGTTCCCGACCGAGGGATAAGCAAGACTCCTTGTATCTTGAGTTTGTTCACCACTGGCACGACTCAAATCCCTAAAGCTGAGCACTTACTATTTCTGTATGACTTTGCCGGAATCTTCTGCTGGGAAGTAATCTAAAGTGTTCTACAGGAACATATGCAATGCTTGGTGTGTTTTCCACTCTGGGGCACTTGGTTATCTGATTGAAGGCTGACAATCATTCAGAGACAAGGTACAGGACCTGATTGACTGAAAGGCTATCACATTCACACCTGAAGGCCAAAATTGAAGTTCTCCTCCGACTCAGCGGATCTTCTGAAGCAATAAGTCCATACGGAGAGGATCTCCTCAATATTGACAATTCTTAATTCATCATGCATGTTCATGTTTAAGCTTTCTTACTTTGTTCAATATTGTTGCATGCAAAACTTGTTTGTTTTTGAACTATAATAATAATGTATTGGATATGTTTGTCTTGAAAAAATCCATTCGCTTTTTCTCTTATATGTTTCTCTATGCTTTTTGTGGTGCTCAACTCTTATTAATAAAGCATGATAACTCCGAAGGGAGGATGATGAACACATAATACCAAGAACCTTCAATGGTATGCTTTTGAGTGAAACCCTGTTAATGATGTATAGGCATTGTTTCAAATCCCCAAACACTAGAGATATAAGGGAGTGAAACCCTCGTTAACCCCTTTGATCCTTCGAAGTAGGAGTTTATTTTGTATACGAAAAAACCCTCACATTTAACCCAGGGGCGGATAGTATTCAGTTAACCTGATTGAGCATTCAAAATTCATCAGGAGCACACATCTAAGGATACAACAATGGTTATTCTTCAAAAGGTTGAGGAAAGTTAAAACCACAATGGTTATCCCTCATCTTAGGAGGTTGAGACATAAAAATTATTCCTCACATCAGAAGGTCGAGATCGACATCAAATCCCTTGTGGTTATCTCACATCAGGAGGTCAAAATATGAAGATACCACAATGGTAATTCTTCATCAATCAATGACTCAGGCAGTCACTATGCACTTCCAACAAATCAGAGATTCAGGATCACACGACTTGTTCAAAAGAAAAGAATGAATAGGAAAAAAAAGAATGAAGAAAAAAAATAAAAAGCCCGCTAAGTCAACAACTTGAAAGCATGTGACTTAGGCAAAAGTTAGGGCATCCCGCTGGACATCCAAATCAAAATTCAACTGAATTTGTCTAGGCAAAAGTTAGGGAAACGAAAAAAAAAGAAAGGCAAAGCAAAGCAAACAAGGATTATAAAATAAAAATCCTCATTAAAAGAACAAAGTCGTGTGATCAGACACCAAAAACAAAAGGTAAAGTGATTGTTGTGTCCAAATACCTCCTGGATTCCTCAACCATCCCAAATTCCTCTTGAAAGATGAGTGCTCGTGTCAAGTTAACTGAACTTAGGACTGGAGAACATCATGAAGGGGGTGGGCACCAATAAAATTTTAAGCCTAAAAAATCCTTTTTTTCTCAAACCGTGAACCTGGCCACGTTACAACCCTCAAAAGTCCTAACTGAAACATGGGTTAATTCGAAAGCAGACTATGCATATGGTAAACTGACTCCTAGGAGATCCGCTAAATGCTTGAGTTGGTATCACACCATCTTTCTTTTACAAAAATCGATGTTACGACATCCTTTCAAAAAGTTTCTTTAAACTTCAAGACAAACATACTCTTTGCATTAAAATTATATTTCTCATAATAAACATTCTTTGCATATGAACAAGTGCTTAACATCAAGAAAGCTTCCATCATGAACTATAGATGAAAAGTTTTATCCTCCCGAAGGACAAGTTGTCTTCAGAACTCCGTTGAGTAGAGGCAGCAATATTTCAAAGTCTGATCACCCTAAGGGGCACATAAGCATTTGAATACTGTGTCGAGCAAGTTTTCACTCAATCTGAGGCAATCAGGTCAAGATTTAAAGAATCTCTCAAAGTGCTAAGCAATCAGAGGCATTTGCCCAAGTGCAATTGAAGCTACCTACAACACTTATCAATCAGGGGCACAATTTCAAAATTCATGATACTGGGGCAAGTTGGCTTTGATAAGCATGAATATCAGAAGTCCTTACGAGGAAAATTTCTTCAAAGTCCCTACAGGCTGGGGGAAGACACTATGCATTGGCATTTTATCCTCATCGGGAGGTGTTCAATTTAAAGTTCAGGTGTGAGCTAAACAACTTATGAACTTGAGAACCGTCAGGGTCGTCATCCTCAGCAATTAGAAGCTGAAATTCCAATATTTATTGGCATTCTTACAACCAATACGAATATGCAGAACACTATGAAAGCCATTGCTTGTTTGGTCTCTTTGAAGTCAACGCTTGCTTGATCAATTAGGTCCACTTCCTAGTGGAATTCTTTGGGAGTACCAATACCTGTTTGATACTCTGGCCAATACTTGTTTGGTATTCTAGTCCCTCCTTGCCTGTCAACTCCTTGAATCCATTGCTTGTTTGGAAAGTTTCAAAGCCAAGATGTCTGAAAATCTGTTTGCTCTTGCATTTTCCTGTTGTGGGTGAACATCACTATCCTCTATCATGTAAGGAAACCCCGTAAAGATGTCATGCTACATCCTGGGGCATTTTCATTGGTTTACCTCGCAGGTACATCCTTTCAAGAGCACCATATCAGCGTATTGGCGGATCTAGCCAAGTGAGAGATTCTCATTCCCCCCCAGCTGAGTGCACCCAGATGATATTTTCTTCGTTCCAAGATCCTCATCTTCTCACCAGAGCGCATCTCAATGCAATCTCCGTGCCTCAGAAGTATCATTCCCCGGTGGAATGTCTGCTCCCTAGTTGAAGCGTGATTGGATGATATTTGATTCCCTTGCAAGCTCTTAATGCGGTTCCTTACCCGAGCTCCTCATTTTCCCCAGTAGAGCGTTTCTCTCCCCAGCAAATTGACATGTCTTCCCCAAGAGAGTCATCTTATTCCCCAGTGGAGTTATCTTAACAAGTGGTTTCTATGCCAAGTTCCTTATCCCCGGCGGATCTCTTACCTCCCCAGCGGATCGCTATGCAGAAGTATTCATGTTCCCCACTGAGTCTCTCCTCAGCAGAGAGTAACTTGTATCCTCAGCAGAGTCTGTTTCCGGCAAGGATTTCCCCAACGGAGTGCGTCCTCCACAAGCAAGTTGGTTACTCCCTCATCACAGTTGTCTCCATGACTTGCCCTTGTCTCCACCTCCCTAGAGTGTCGAGAATTTGCTTCTCCTATGAAGTTACTTGAGTATTCCCCAAGTAGGGTTTATTCCCCAACCAGAGCTCGCATCTAGATTTGATTATCTCCAGCAGATTTCTGATCCGTTTTTGCCAGCTCATTGTTGTGACTTCTAGTCACTCGTCTTGTCCTCCCCGCAGAGTTCCATGCTCTCTCTAGGACTACTTCAGCAATTCAGTGCTCCTCCGCTGTTCTCCTAAGCAGCGTCCGAATCATGCATCATTCGCATTACATTCTCAAAAGCATGTAGCGTCTTCCTTCTTGGGGACATTATTCCATAAACATTCATACATGCATCATGCATAAATCATATCATATCTGTGTCTTTCTACAGGAAAGTCATCAGGATATTCTAATGCCTCCCAGAGAGCAACTCGCCTAATCATTACAGGCGCTTATCCTGATGTTCAAATCAGAAGAAGTTTGTTTCCCTATCTTGACATCATCAGATCAGTTGAATGCATTCTTATTCCCGATGCCCTCAGATCGGTTGAAGATATTTGTTCCTGTCCTGATTCCAGTTCATTTGAAGGAACCGCCTCCGGATCTCTGTCGATCTTCCGAAGGAGCAAGCCTGCTGGTGCGTCAGATCAGTTGGAAATATCTACGTCCTGACGATTTATTTTCGTTCAGAAGAAGAACTCGTCTACCCAGTCCTGATGCTTACTATCAGTTGAAGATGTTTTCTTTTCCCGGCGCACACAATTCGGAAGAGATATCCGTTCCTATTCCTGATAAATCAGACTTTCAGTTGAGGGAACCGTCTCCGGATCTCGTCGATCTTACGAAGGAGCAAGCTATTGATGCCCGGATCAGATGGAGATATCTGCCTGATTGACTTTGTCATTCAGAAGAGGATTGTTCTACTTATTTTCTGGCATCGCACCCAGATTAGTTTAAAGACTTCCTTTCCCGGCGTACACAGTTCGGAAGAGATATTGTTCCTGTCCTGATAAACCAGACTTTCAGTTGAGTGAACCGCCTTCAGATCTCGTCGATCTTACGAAGGAGCAAGCCGCGGATACCCAGATCAGTTGGAATATCTGCCTGATCATTTAATTGCATCAGATGGAGATGTCGCCTTGATACCCAGATCAGAGATACATACTACCCGTTGATGCCCAGATCAACCGAAATATCTCCTTTCGATTCCCAGATCGACCTAGACATCTTTCCCTGATTCCTGTTCGGAAGACATCTACTACGTCTGATACCCTGATTAGTCGAAGATATTCCTTCTCTTGATGCCCAGATCAATTGAAGTTTCCTCCCTGCCTGTGGGGTTGCCTGTTCCTTCTTATTGCAAGTTGGAGCTACTTAATTATCCAGGTCAATTGAAGTTTTTTCTCCCTGCCTGCAGGGTGGCACGTGCCTTCTTATTACAAGATGGAACCCTTCTATTGATCAAGAGCACAAATTTTCGAGTTCATTCTGGTATTCAATCTCCTACCACGTCAACGGTTCGAAACTTTCGTTTCTCGCTCGTCAGGTTCAAGAAGTTTGAATAAGGGCAGCTGTTGCACCCCAAAATTTACCCTCTTTCTCCGTGCTATAAGTTATGAAAGACGTTTATTTCGTCTCTCAGAAATCAAAGAAAATAATAAAGAGTTCCATTTGTACGTGGTGTCTGCAATCGTTAATTCAACTGGGATTCATTGGATTTCATGTCGAGGTGATCTTATGTGCTTCAATTCTTTTCTTCCTCAAGAATTCCTCAAAGCTTTATTGTTATGTCAGATTGAAGTACAGTGCATGACATGGCGTGAGAGTTAGGCTTGTGGGTTCATTTAGTTCAAGGCGTGCTTATTCTTGCATTTACTTTCGGCTTGCAATATGTGTCTGACTTGGCTTAGCGATTGAAGTTAAAAATGCATTCAAAGAATAAGATGATCGGGGTTTGAAGTTTGATTCCATAAATTCAATTTAAGTCCAACATTATTTGATTGCATTCAAGGTCTTTAGCATTTGATTGGTCAAAGAATTGATTCAATTTGGAAGATTCATTCATAAAGATTTTAGCATACAAGTTTCAAAATCCAAAACCAATTCCATACAAAAGTCAAAATTCACTTCATTATTACAAGCTCCATCCAAAATTCCATCACAAAATTCATTATATACAAATGTACATTACAAAGGAAAAGGCCCATTATAACATAGAGGTCCCATTACAAAAAATTACACAAAAGAGGATTGGCCCTTCATGCTTTGTCAAAAAAAAAAACCGTCATCTTCCTACATCAATAGAAACAGAATCTGCAGTGTGAAGAAGAGCCCTGTACTCATCAACATCAGACAATTGCTTCAATGCTAAACCGGTCCTGCAAGTACACAACAATAAACTGGTTCAAGCCAAACACCATGAAAAACCGGGTTCATAGAAAAATGCTTAACAAAATCGCAAAAAGCAAGGAAGAAGAAAAGGAGATATTGAAGATTAACAATAGGAGAGATGGCTCAAGGAGAAACAGCATAACAAAAAAAGAGAAAATGGATATCTAGAATCGGATAACAGAATTGAGGGAGAGTCATAACAGAAAAAATCAGAAAACAACAGAATGGAAAAAATCCATAACAGAAAGTGTTACAAACCTTCATCAAGAAAAACTCTCGCACGATTCTCTTCCATGGAATCGACGAATCTGAAGCATCTCCTCCATCTTCAATCTCCTCTTCACCTCTTCAATCTCAATAACGATAGCTGAATCTTCATCACCTCTTCAATTCTTCTATTCACTGAAAAAAATCAATCTCTCTCTCGGGGAACCTTGATTCATCTTCTTCATCCTTCATCGATTCAAAACCTCTAGCAACCATAATCTCCGCACTCTCTTTAAAACAAAATCCATCTTCATCATCTTCAACTGCAACAACAACACTGCACGCATCAGAACATCATCTACAAACAGCAACAACAACATTAAGTTGAAATCACCAAGAACACATAGCAACTTGCATCGATCGCACAACAATGGATTCAGAAATCACACAAAGTATGAACGCGAACTCGAAAGAAGAAGAAGATCGCTGACAAAGAATGAGCATAGTTCAAAGTAAAGAGCGCATACCTGAATAACCAGCCTTATCTTCGGATCACTCCAGGTCAAAGAATCACCGGGATTGCTCTGGTTGTTAAGCCTCTATCTCTTCTCCGATTTGAGTTGAGTTTTTTTGTTGAAACGGCAAGTAGACGAACGAAAAGATGAACCCGAGTCATGAGGCCTGAGCAATGAAGATGAAAGAAGAAGTGTGATCGGAGAGAGAGCTTTGTTCCGGCGCCGCCGTCGCGAGTTCACGAGAAGCAGAGAGGTCGAGAATGACATTCGAAAGCCCGAGAGAGTGGGAGTGTTGAATCGGAGAAGAGTGGGGAGACTCGTCGTCGTTGCATTGACCGGAGAGATTGAGGGAAAATCCGGCCGCCGTCGTGCAAAAAGAGAGGAAGAAATTGAGCTCCTCACGTAAACCTAATTCCCCTCTAATCTGTTTTTTTTAATTGTTGTTATCATGTTAATTAACATATAAAAAAGAAATCTGGAATTAAGTGTTTTTTTGAATTGAGATTAACGAAAATCTGAAAAGATTAGCATGATATTTGATTGAATCAATTCAACCTTGGGCCTCCCACATGAATCACTGTTCACACCCCTCTCAGGCCCGTATACTTTTTTGGTTGAATGAAGATTGTAACAAAAACATTTTCCTTGGGCCATTGGGCCTTCCGCGCCCTTTTCCCTATCTACAGCATATTTTCAAACATTCACCCCCTTGTATGCATAATATTTCATGTTAAATAGTTTTCTTTTAATAGTTTCTTTCTCTACATTTTTAGCATAATAGAATGTTTGAAAAACAATAATTTTTGTTAGTTTCCTTTAGCATGATAAAATGATAATAAAAACATGTATATTTTGCTTGTTAGAATTTAAATATTTTTTTATATTGTTTAGTTTTAATTCTTTGATAAAATACCATAAAAAATAGGACCTAGACATCCTTTAACATGAGAAGTAGGACCTAGACATGCATCTGGCCAAGCCCTCGAAAGAGGCTCTGTTTTTGTTGGTGTGTTTATATTTGTGGTTTGCGGCAGGGAGTCACGGTGTAATAAGTCCTATATGGCACTCAGTTCAGTCCTCATGGAAGGCACACGGAAAGGGTTAACAATCAACCCCCGCCCAGTCTCATCGAGTCCGTTCAGTATGCGCACACCACGCGTTGCTTGCTTCTGAGCCTGCGCAAGATCTTGTTATCGAGTATGTCAGGAAAAAGGTTCATGCAACCGGACCCCCACACTTCTTATAGCTCGCGTTGTTCGACGTTGATGCTCGGTGTACGCACGCACCGTTTTCCTTTCCGACCCGTGACGGCTTGGTTTCTGAGAGGGATCCGCTCCTCTTGTCTATGGCCCGATCATTTTCGCGAGGTCTGATGCTTGGTTTACTCGGGTGATTCGCTCCCCTTGGCTATGACGGGACCACTTTTCTTCCACTCGGTCAGTACCGTTGGTTTTGTTTGCTTTACGAGCGAAGCTCGTTTGTGTGATATTATTGTTTGCTTTCCCTCTGCTTCGTAGGTTACTAGTTTAGTTTAAACATTGTACCCTTTGTATGATAACATTAAGTAGAAAACTTTCCCCGTTAGCTTAGGTCTTCATGCATTCTTTAAAACACAAACCACACTCTTTGATTTTCTTTTCTTAAGAGCTTGTTATTTCCGCTCCATTCCCAAGCATAAGTCTCCAAAGGTCGAGCAGCGGAGTGTGAATGTAACTCGTTCACCTAAAAAACACAAAACAAACAGAAACTAGTTAGCCGAGCTACGGTAGCTCTGATTCTGCAAAACAGATACGTAGGCAGCGGGGTCGGGCCCGTGAGAGCACAATCCTTTCTTTTCCCTACATTCTGCATTCATTTTAGTCCAGATTAGCGTAGATTTGTTACACACCCATAGATTTAGACACAGGCGTGGATACCATCGAGTACGATGGGCGCGTGGGGTGCTAAAACCTTCCCCTCGCGTAACCGACTCCCTTACCCTTTTCTCTGGTCGTGAGATCGTTGTTTTGTTTTGTGGTTTGCTGGCATCCCCTTCCTTTTCATGACAAATATGTTAGTGGCGACTCTGTTAATTTTCGCGGTAGCGACAATAATAAAATACAATAAAGATATATTTATTTTGCCAAATAATAATAAAATAAACCATAAAATAAATAACCCCATAAACCCTAAAAACAAAAGATACACGTCTCAAACCTTAAATGCTTCTTTGTCCTAAAGGTCCCCAACAGAGTCGCCAGCTGTTACGACCGACTTTAGTTTTAAGTTTGATAACCTACATAACAGAGTCGCCACCTATATTTATTCTATCCTAAGGATAAAGGGTAAATATGGGAAAAACCCTAAACAGAGATGATTCTAGGTAAGTCGGGAAATTAGGGTTAAGGGAAGGTATTAGGCACCCTTCACCCTTCCTTAAGGTTTTCATGTCTCTAATGTTTGTAAGAGTATTACAGTAAGGTTTATGGTTTATATTTGTTTTAATTAACTCTAAGTGGTTCAAATTCTAATTGGGTCCAAATAATTTTCTACAAAAATACACCCCCCACCTTTTGAATTGAATGTCTTAGAGAACGGGCTTAACAATTTGAATGTTAAGCCCACTAGTTTGTTAGACACCCCTTTTGTTAGAAATGAACCCTTTTAAACAAACTCTAACTAGTAAATAAATAAATAAAAGAATTGTAACAAAAAAAATAGTAGAAAGTAATAAGATAGATATATTGTTGAGCAATCAAAAAACTAAATTATTAAATGGGCCTTCCATATTGATTTTAAATAATAAGCCCATATAGTAAAGTGTAACATATGCACCCGTATTTATTTGAAAGGTCTATAAGGGAATGAGTTTAATAATCAAGATATTAAGCCAATTAGACACCCTTATTTTTTTCAAATACACCTCTCGTAAATTAGTTTAAAGATAGAGTCACTACGTTAAGTACTAAAACGGAAGGGTAAATTTTGGGGTATGACAGAAGTGTTCACTTCCCTTATTTATGTTGAGGCCTTTGTCATGATATTGGAAACTTGGTGATGTTTTGTTAGCCACTTATATATGGTTAAAACCATGATGATATATATGATTTTGTGAGACCTCTTGAGCTAATGCTTGATGCCTTGACATGATGCTTGAGTTTTTACTGTAAGCTTAAACTTAGGAACCTAACTTGAATGTAAATCACCTTGAACTTGTAAAGTGAAACAATTGTGTTTATATTGTGAGTTTGTTTCCTCCCTTTTTAGGTTGTTTCTCAAGTATGTTTAGGGGCTGTAATAGAGGTGTATCATGTTAGATGATTGGTAAATCATGTTTGGGTTTCTCACATGTCTCATTATGCTACTATTTGCATTGTTATGCCATCACCTCACCTCTTTAGGGTATGAATGCTAGGCTAGCATGTTTAGGTTGTGACTTTGTTAAGTAGAACCTTGTTAGGTGATCCTAAATATTCTTCTTCATGTTTGTAAATGTGTTGAGATACTTGTGTACAAATCCATGAGCTCCTTTGAGCTATCCATTTGAGTTATGTCATGTTTGTTTAAGTGGTAAGCTTGTGACTTGACATGTTATTTTTGCTTTAGGTACCTCACTTTATCTTTCTTGTATGAGATGTATGTTGACATTAAGTGATACCTTGATTGATATTTGGTTCTAATGCTTTGTTGTTACAAATTTCATGTCATGCTTTTTAGGATAGAACTTGAATGTCATCCTTGTTAGGATAGACTAGAATTGTACGCATGTTTAGGTTCACAACTTATAAGTTTTGTGAAACTTTGATCATTATGACATGTTGAAATGCTTTGATTCTTTACATACATTCTTGTTAGAATATGATTCCTCTGGATGCATAGTTATGTAAAAGGTTTGAAGTTGTGTGGATTACTCTTACTTTGTCAAGTGTATATTTTACCAAGTTTTGTTAAACTTAAGGTGAGATTGTTATATCTAAAACTTTGTTAAGTATTTTGTTTCAAGTATTTTTTAATGCTTGAGATACATGTTTGGTTGTTACCTAAATGTCATATGTTTGCTACTTGAACAAGTCTTGATTCATGTACTACTTTGATGCCATGGTCTTTGGTAATTATTTTAAGACACCTAAATGCTTGATTTACTTCTGCCCCAACTCATTTATCATTCATCTACTCGTATGGTTATGCATGTTTGAATTCATTTGAGTCATCTTTGTTAGAACAAGATTTGTTCTGATCAATATTCTTAGTTTTGATGATAACAATGTATATGAATTTTGTATGAGATAATGTGGTACTCTAATACTATGCAATTTCCATTTCAGGAAATATATAAAGAGTATGCACAAAATCATCGCAAGAAGCACTGACTCAGAAGGTTCAGCATGCAACATCAGAACATGGTCTGGCAAGACATCGGAAGATGGTCAAGCAGAATCAGAACATGGTCTATGGAAGCATCAGAAGGACTTGAGATCAGAAGCAGAAGCACTGAAGTTCTCATGGTATCACGCTAAGAAGCACTTCAAGGTCAGAAGACAAGAACATGCTCTGCACCAAGCTGTTTGACTCTGATGATATTCAAACGTTGTTTACACAAACATCAGATCAGAAGCAAGTACAAGATGGCAGGCTACGGTGACTGACAAAAGGAACGTTAGTAGCTATTAAAGGCAACGTCAGTAGACACAGCGAAAGCAAGGCTCGAGGTAGTTGACAAAAGAGTGAAACATAAAATGCAATTCTGTACGGATTACGCAAAGCATTAAATGCTCCCAACGGTCATCTTCTCAAACGCCTATAAATAAAAGTTTTGATGAGAAGCTGAATACAACACTTGCGCAAATATACAGAAACGCTGTCAAATTCAAAAAGCTCTCAAACATCATCTTCAACCTCACTACATTGTTGTTGTAATATATTAGTGAGATTAAGCTTAAACTTAAGAGTAAATCACAGTTGTGATAATAGCTTTATAAGAAGCATTGTAACTCTTAAAAGAATTTGTTTACATTAATTTGTAAGAACTAGAGTGATCAGGTTGTTGATCAGAATACTCTAGAAAGTCTTAGAGGGTATCTAAGCAGTTTACTCCTAGGGTGATCAAGTTGTGATCAGTATACTCTAGAAGACTTAGAAGTTGTCTAAGTGGAAAACCATTGTAATCTTGTGTGATTAGTGGATTAAATCCTCAGGTGAGGTAAATCACTCCAAGGGGGTGGACTGGAGTAGTTTAGTTAACAACGAACCAGGATAAAAATCATTGTGCAAATTGTTTTTATCTTACAAGTTTTAAAGCTACACTTGTTTAAACCCCCCCTTTCTAAGTGTTTTTCTATCCTTCAATTGGCATCAGAGCGCCGGTTCTAAGGTGCAAGCACTTAACCGTGTTTAGAAAAGATTCAGGAAGAGAAAAACGCTTAAGTCAAGATGGCTGGTGAAGATCCAACAAATACATCTACATCTGGCTCTGCTGAGCAATACAATGGAAATGGTAACAATGGTTATACTAGACCACCAGTATTTGATGGTGAAAACTTTGAATACTAGAAAGATAAACTTGAAAGTTACTTCCTTGGTCTAGATGGTGACTTATGGGATCTGCTGATGGATGGTTACAAACATCCAGTGAAAGCTACTGGTGTAAAGCTTACAAGACAAGAAATGAATGATGATCAAAAGAAGCTATTCAAAAATCATCATAAGTGTAGGACTATTTTGCTGAATGCTATCTCTCATGCTGAATATGAGAAGATATCTAACAGGGAAACTGCCTATGATATATATGAGTCATTGAAAATGACCCATGAAGGAAATGCCCAAGTCAAGGAGACTAAAGCTCTTGCTTTGATCCAGAAATATGAAGCCTTCAAGATGGAGGATGATGAAAATATTGAAAAGATGTTCTCAAGATTTCAAATGCTAACTGCTGGATTGAGAGTTCTTGACAAGGGATACACAAGGGCTGATCATGTCAAGAAGATCATCAGAAGCTTGCCAAGAAGATGGGGTCCTATGGTGACTGCTTTCAAAATTGCCAAGAATCTGAATGAAGTCTCTCTTGAAGAGTTGATCAGTGCTCTAAGGAGTCATGAAATTGAGCTGGATGTTATTGAACCTCAGAAGAAAGGTAAGTCTATTGCATTAAAATCTAATTATAAAAAATGCACTAACGCTTTTCAGGCTGAAGAAGTAGATTCTGAAGAATCAGAATCAGAAGAAGAAGAAGATGAACAGTCCATGATCTCCAGAAGGGTAAACCAACTCTGGAAGAGCAAGCAAAGGAAGTTCAAGAGCTTCAGAAGTTCAAAGAAGCCTGAAAGAGGAGAATCTTCTGGAGGCAGAAGATCTGACAAGAAGAAACTCATCTGCTATAAGTGCAATGAGCCTGGACACTTCAAGAATGAATGTCCAAAACTTCAGAAGGAGAATCCCAAGAAGAAGTTTCATAAGAAGAAAGGTCTTATGGCAACATGGGATGAGTCAGAATCAGAATCAGAATCAGACTCTGAAGGCGAGCAAGCAAACCTTGCACTGATGGCCACAGTGGATGATGGATCAGAATCTACATCAGAATCAGATTCTGAAGATGTATTTTCTGAACTATCTAGAGAAGAGTTAGTTTCCAGTTTAACTGAACTTCTGGAACTCAAGGCTCATCTCAGTATCAAATACAAAAAGCTGAAAAAGCTATTTGAATTTGAAACTAAGAAGCTGGAGATGGAAAACTCTGAACTGAAGGAAAAAGTTTTAAAATTATCCAAAGATGTTGGATCTCCTTGTGAATCAGAAAAATCCATTCCTAGCCTCAATCATATTCTGAGAGAATATGACTCGAGCTTCAGAAATTTTTTATCTAGAAGTATTGGCAGAAGTCACCTTGCTTCCATGATATATGGTGTTTCTGGAAACAAAAGGATTGGCGTTGGCTATGAGGGTGATATCCCATGTAAATTTGAACCTGTAGATGATTTGAAAATCACATACAAGCCATTGTATGATCAGTTCAAATATGGCCACTCACATGATATTAGGCTCACTTCACATGCCAAAAGCTTTAACACTACACACACTAAGAAGCATGTGACACAACCTAAAAAATATCATGCTGCCAAACCTAAAGAATATCATGTTGTTCCTCCTGTTACTTATCATGCTAAACCCAAGTTGAATCAGAACTTGAGGAAAACTAACAAGAAAGGACCCAAGAAATTGTGGGTACCTAAGGAGAAGATAATTTCTGTTGCAGATATCCTTAGCAGCAAAGAAGACAAAGCACAAAATGTCATGGTACCTGGACTCTGGGTGCTCGCGACACATGACGGGAAGAAGGTCTATGTTCCAAGACCTGGTGCTTAAGTCTGGTGGAGAAGTCAAGTTTGGAGGAGATCAGAAGGGCAAGATTATCGGCTTTGGAACCATAAGTATTGGTAACTCTCCTTCCATAACTAATGTACTTCTTTTAGAAGGATTAACACATAACTTATTGTCCATAAGTCAATTAAGTGACAATGGTTATGATATAATCTTCAATCAAAAGTCTTGCAAGGCTATAAGTCAGAAGGATGGCTCAATCCTATTTGCAGGCAAGAGAAAGAACAACATTTATAAGATTGATCTTTCAGATATTGAGAAGCAGAAGGTGACTTGCCTTATGTCTGTTTCTGAAGAGCAATGGGTCTGGCACAGAAGATTAGGACATGCTAGTTTGAGAAAGATTTCTCAGATTAACAAACTAAATCTGGTCAGAGGACTCCCAAATCTGAAATACAAGTCAGATGCTCTTTGTGAAGCATGTCAGAAGGGCAAGTTCTCCAAACCTGCATTCAAATCTAAGAATGTTGTCTCTTCCTCAAGGGCGTTAGAACTTCTACACATTGATTTGTTTCGACCAGTCAAAACAGCATCTGTCAGAGGAAAGAAATATGGATTAGTCATCGTAGATGATAATAGCCGCTGGACATGGGTAAAGTTCTTAAAACACAAGTATGAGTCTCATTCAGTGTTCTTTGAATTCTGCACTCAGATTCAATCCGAGAAGGAGTGCAAAATCATAAAGGTCAGAAGTGATCATGGTGGTGAATTTGAGAACAGATTCTTTGAGGAGTTCTTCAAAGAAAATGGTATTGCCCATGATTTCTCTTGCCCTAGAACTCCACAGCAAAATGGAGTTGTAGAGCAAAAGAATAGGACTCTACAAGAAATGGCCAGAACCATGATCAATGAAACCAATATGGCTAAGCACTTCTGGGCAGAAGCAATAAACACTGCATGTTATATTCAGAATAGAATCTCTATAAGACCTATTCTAAATAAGACTCCTTATGAATTTTGGAAGAACAGAAAGCCCAACATTTCATATTTTCATCCTTTTGGATGTGTTTGTTTTATTCTGAATACTAAAGATCATCTTGGTAAGTTTGATTCTAAGGCACAAAAATGTTTCCTTCTTCGATATTTTGAACGCTCTAAAGGCTACAGAGTATACAATACTGAAACATTGGTTGTAGAAGAATCAATCAATATCAGATTTGATGATAAGCTTGGTCTTGAAAAGCCAAAGCAGTTTGAGAATTTTGCAGATACAAATATTGATATATTAGAAGCTGTAGAACCAAGAAGCAAAGTTTCAGAAGCTGAAAATCTCAGAAGCAAAGAATCAGAAGATCAAGTTGCTGCATCTTTAGAGAATCTCAGAATTTCTGAAGAGCCAACAGTCAGAAGATCTTCTAGACTCACCTCAGCTCATTCAGAAGATGTGATTCTTGGAAAGAAAGATGATCCTATCAGAACTAGATCATTTCTAAAGAATGGTAGTCAGAATCGGTGATCAGAATCAGAAGATGAAAAGCTCTATTCATCATCAGAAGCAAATGCAATGCAACACAGCTGACATCAAGTGTCCTCTGATGGTGAACACGTGTTTGCACGGTTGGTAAAAGTGTGAGTAACTGATGGGACGCCGCCCTAGGTAACTGTGTTAAATCATTTCAATTACCACATTCTCTCACCTAACGTCACTAATCATTTAATGCATTTGATTTCAATTGATTCTGTAACTGTTCTTTCTCGTAAGTTTATTGCATTCTCTTTCAAGTCCGCCTCTATAAAAATATTTCAAATCATAACGTTTAACTTTTTCGCTCCCATTCTCTCTCTCTCTTTGTGCATGCATTTTTGCAACCTCTTTGCCCTTTTCTCTAACCCTAAGCACAAACCCAGAAATATTTCTTGTAATCTCAGTACTGTTTCAATGGCTGCCTCATCATCTCTCAACGCTGGTTCCTCTGTTCCTCTTCATCTTCAAGAAGAAGAACAACAGATTGTTCCTGTGATCTCTTGCTCTATTCCCAAAAAGGATTTGGAAGTTATATGTGAACTTATGGTAGACTTTGATAGTCTTGAAGAACATGAATTTCTTCTTAAAGAAGATATCATATTTCAAGGATGAACTTCATTATTTGCTGAGTTCTGTGGACCAGTTTACCCAGATCTTGTAAAAGAATTTTGGGTGCACGCTGTTGTAGCTCCTAAATCTATTTTGTCTTTTGTTCATGGGAAGGTTGTGGTCGTTACTGAAAACATCCTGAGAATGATGTTTGATCTAAGAAACCCTGTGGGTGCTCATGAAATTGATCTAAGGGCTGATTGGGATGAGGTATTGGCTACTCTATATACAGACGTGAAGAAAACCAATCGTGTCAAGGGCATGAAGGATCTCTTCAAAATCTGGACCAAGATTCTTCTGGGGTGTTTCTATCACAGGAAATCAACCCATTCTACAGATTTTGTCAACAATGAGCAGAAATACATTCTGTATTGCATTGCCACTCAGAAGAAGGTTGATGTTATCTACATAATCTTCAACCACATGTGGACTGCTTTGAGGGATTCCAAAAATGCCTTCAGAACAAAGAAGTGTACTATTATTCCTTGTGGAAGAATTATTACAAACCTTTTGTCGCACGCTCGCGAAAAATGAACAGAGTCGCCACCAATATATTTATCCCATAAGGGAAAGGAATATCAGGAAACCTAACAAAGGAAGGAACAGGGTCTCGCGACCAGAGAATCTAGGTACGGGAGTCGGTTACGCAACGGGAAGGTGTTAGCACCCCTCACGCCCATCGTACTCGATGGTATCCACCTATGTTTGTTTCTATTTAAAGGGTGTGTACTATGTCTATGTCTACATGCGAATGAATGCAAAAGAAATACGGGGAAAAGAAGGAATATTTACAAATGTGCTCGTTCAAGCCCCGCGACTTGATGCCTACGTATCCTTTTCAGGAATCAGAGCGCCGTAGTTCGGCTCCATAGTTTTGTTTGTTTTTGTGTTTTTTAGTTGGGCGGAGTTAACGCTCGCGCTCTTGCATAAGGGATCGACCTAGGATGCAATAGAGCGGAGATAACAATGCCCTTAAGAAAGGAGAGAGAAGAGAGAGAGTTTGAGCGTTTCGAGGAAATCCCTAAAGCAAGGGAAACTCGAGTTGCTCTATGGTTTGTGTTTTTTAGAAGTTGGGAACTTACGCTTGAATGGGACCCTAAAGCAAGGGAGATCCAAGCACTCGAACATTCCCTAAAGCAAGGGGTGTTCAAGCTTCCATTCCCTTTTTAAGAATTTCACTTTTTTATTAGTGTTTTAAGTATTTTCTTTGTGTTTTTATGGGGAATTTATTTTTATATTTGTTAGATGTTTTAGAGTTGTAAAAGAAAAAGAAATGAAAATAGGGGGGGCTAGCCTAATTTCTAAATCTATGTTATTGGTTATTCTAAGGGAAAATGAAGAAGAAAAGTTTAAGCATTTCACAATATATGGGAAATATTCACAAAAGGAAAAGAATTAAAACTATTTATGAAAATATTCACAAGCAAATGCATTTTTTATTCATGTTCTAAAGCTACTTTTGAAAATTAACAAAGAAAGACTATTTATTTATGTGGATTATCAACCAATTAAAACCCAAGGAAAACAACAATTAGAAATAATATTCCGAAAGGTCTAACTAAGTGAAAATGTTTTTTGTTATTTTTATTTAAGAAAAAGAAGTGGATTAATGTGCAAAAGAATTAAAAGAAATCAATTTTTAATATTTGTTTTTATTACTGCAGAAGGGGGTGTAGAAGCATTTTCTGTATGGACTAAAAACAGTTACAAGCAGAAAACTGGGCCTGATACTGGGGGTGCAAAGAGCAGGGCGTTCAGGCCCAAGTCTAATAGGACGCGTGTGTATAAGCAAAACAGGGGTGTGGTTCAAAAACTGGGCAAGGCCCACGCGCTGGTGGCCCAACGTCTCACCAAATATTTCCATTTTTCTAATTATTCATTTACACTATGATTTTTTAATAATGCTGGAACGTACCACATGCAACATGAAATATCAATTGGTCATGGGGGAGTTTAAGTCACTAAAGACAAAATCACTGCACAAGCCAATCAAAACGTGACAAATCAATGGCTAATGATTGAGAAACGGACAAAATAATAATCAGAAAAGAAAACCAGTGCCAACCACTTGAAGACACGTACGCAGGCCTGAGGAAAACGTGAAAAAGCACATGCGCCGGAGATCCCTTGCTCAGTCATCTTCTCCGGCCACTCCGGCGGCGGAGACACCTTGAAATTTCCAGAAATCAACCGGACCACCACCAATCCACTCGGATTCTCACTTGGAATGTGGTGGTACACAAAGGGATAATGGTTGCATGCGCATGACCCACTTCTGGCTTGTAACCTTGGTTAAACGTGACTTGGTCAGGGAGCCATTTTGAGCCTCTCTATCTTGGTCCACGCACATCCAAACTTAACGATCTTGGGCTCGTTAGATAGAAGGCATGGCAAAGAGTAGTTAAAGATCAAGCTTGCTCAAAATGGGGCCTTGCGGAAGGAGAACATTGAACCTGAAGTTGGCACACCATGTGTTCGATGATATGCATGCGCATGACCTGGATTTTTTGCCTTGGCTGGATGCTCGATCTGGTCAGTGCAAGGGCATGACTTTAAAAGCTTGCAATTCATTCAATATTTGTTCAATTGACTCAACTCTTGGCTTGTTGGAAAGAAGACATGGCAAGGATTAGAATGATACCAAGTTTGATTCCATGGCATTTTTGTAGAGCTCTGAAACTGACTTGAGATTTGGCATGCCATGTGCTTGACGAAATGCCTGGTCATGACCTGGCTTGTGACTAGGATTATGACTTAGGTTGAATGGATTTTCAGTAACTTCAACCCACTTTATCTCTTCATACAAGCTTCAAATGAAAAAGTGTCCAACTACAAAGTTGTTCTCCTCCATGAGAGGAACAACTTTGATGTTGGCAATTTCTCCAAAAAATGCCATTTGCCACGTGTAAATCAGGGCTGAAGTGGACTGCTCAGCTAGATTCAAAGGATCAAAAATTTTTCTAAGTGTTGAAAAGTTTCCATTTTTGTCTTTTTTGCTATTTTTGGCAACTTTTTGTCGAACTCCCGATTTTATCCATTCTTTGACTTTTCTTGCCCGATTTTTCATCAAAAGTCAATATTTGAATAATTCTTCCGATTTTGACCCAAAAGTCAACTGTTCTGATTTTTCCGACTATTGATGAAATTCCCGATTAAATCTCTTCCAGCCAAATCCAGTCAAACAGACACACCCACACAGTCGGTATGGGAAGTTTTTCACACATAGAAACCGTTCCTGATTAAATGTTGACCAGAAAGTCAACTGGTTGAATTTGGTCAAAGAAAACCCTGATTTAGGGGACCAGATGACTTGCAAGCTTGTACCTTTCAATCAATGCCTTTAATTGAGATTGAGAAAAACCCTAAGCCAGGAGGGCTTCAAATGAACAGGGATCCACATGATTATACCTCAGTCTCCTTATTCTATGATCACCATTCTTTGCAATGGAGCTTTTTCTTGATAACCCTTTGAATAGCACCAATGATATGAATGCATGGATATGGATTATGACCTAAGTGATGTATGTACATGAATGCAAAGCCTAAGCCAGTTAGAAGTTAAAGGGTAGGACAAATTTGGGGTATGACAGCTGCCCCTATTTAATCGTCTTAAACCTGAAGGTGAGATTGGCGTTAGCCTTTCGAACATTCGAGGTAAAAGAAGATTAAATATCAAGACCAGAAATTTGTCCTGAAGAGAAGATGGCGTAAGTGTTATCCTTATTTTTGTTTTGATATATGCTGGGGAAAGAGAATTTTTGTTTTTCTGATGGAAGAATTTACAGTGAGTAATTGGACGAATGGAGATAGCTTGTAACGTAGCCCAAGGTGCCAATACAAGGTTCTTAATGGAAATGATTGTCGTATGAAACTGTAATTTGAAAATACGGGTTCGATGGGATGATAGGATCTACGATCCACAAGAATGAAAAACGATGAGGATAAGGTCGACGGACCTACGATCCACAAGAAATGAAAAAATGAGGATAAGGTCAACGGACCTACGATCCACAAGAAATGAAAAAGATAAGGATAAGGTCAACGGACCTACGATCCACAAGAAACGAAAAGATGAGGATAAGGTCAACGGACCTATGATCCACAAGAATGAAAAGATGAGGATAAGGTCAACGGACCTACGATCCACAAGCATGCAAAGGATGAGGATAAGGTCAACGGACCTACGATCCACAAGAATGAAAAGATGAGGATAAGGTCAACGGACCTACGATCCATAAGAATGAAAAGGATGAGGATAAGGTCAACGGACCTACGATCCACAAGAATGAAAAGGATGAGGATAAGGTCAACAGACCTACGATCCACAAGAATGCAAAGGATGAGGATAAGGTCAACGGACCTACGATCCACAAGAATGCAAAAGATGAGGATAAGGTCAACGGACCTACGATCCACAGGAATGCAAAGGATGAGGATAAGGTCAACGGACCTACGATCCACAAAAATGAAAAGGATGAGGATAAGGTCAACGGACCTACGATCCACAAGAATGCAAAGGATGAGGATAAGGTCAACGGACCTACGATCCACAGGAATGCAAAGGATGAGGATAAGGTCAACGGACCTACGATCCACAAAAATGAAAAGGATGAGGATAAGGTCAACGGACCTACGATCCACAAGAATGCAAAGGATGAGGATAAGGTCAACGGACCTACGATCCACAGGAAATGAAAAAATGAGGATAAGGTCAACGGACCTACGATCCACAGGAATGCAAAGGATGAGGATAAGGTCAACGGACCTACGATCCACAAGAAACGAAAAGATGAGGATAAGATCAACGGACCTACGATCCACAAGAATGAGGGTAAACAACGAGGCCGGAGCACGAGAAGATTATTGAAAACACTTAGGCTGGAAATTGAGAAAACCAAGTATCGGCACCGTGGGCGGAGGAGACTTGTAATGGAGTAGCAGATATCAATTGGAGTTTGTAAGGACAACTTTTCTGTGGGGATGTATCACTGTCTTGATTGAGGGATGATTTGCATTATCTGGCTTATGCCTTGTATGCACGTTTGACTTTTTCTATGGCGTAATGTTCCGCTTTTGACGGATATGCTATGCTTTTGAGGATGCAATGTTATGTGCAATGGAGACTATATGAAGTGCCAAATAAAGGCCCTTGATGGATCAGAAGAGTAGGACCATTGGGGTCCGTTGCCTGTGATCTTGAACCATCATTGTGAATTGATATTGGAAACCCTACAGTACCAAAGATTATTGGTAACTGCGTTGAGGGTTGGAACATAGCCCTGCTGGGGATGAAATGATTTTGCTCGACTTTCCTTACATCCTATGCTGCTTGGGGAGTCATGAGTTTTGAGAGACCGCTCTTCGTCTGCCATATGGAAGAGGGATATGGACCTTTTCATGTGCTCCATGCTTACCAGTACTGATGAATTATACTCTGGAACTTTCATGCGGGATGATGATGACCTTTGTGACATACTATGAGCCAAGATGACGGCTAGAACCTGCAACCTGCACAGAAAACAACGTTTGGATGCAAATGGTGCCCCTTAGAGCACTTTTATGTTTATGTAACATCATGTTTCGTTTTGATTTTGTGATTATCGCCCCCATGCTTTCAATGCAATGTTTAATAACGAATTAAATCACACCTCGCCTGCGTAAAAATGAAAAGAAAGGAAGAAAGCTTTTGCATCAAAAGATCATTTTATTGATGGAATGCCTGTGAACAGGCTTCTGTACAAGGAAGCAACTCCTAAATGAGGTAGTTGCGAAAAAGAAAATACAAATGCAGAGAGCAAAATGGCAAAGAGAAATGCTCGGATTTCCATTAAAACTGATATTGCTACAGTTCCCATATCCTCGATCCTCTCAATGCTTTGCTTCAGAAGGGCAATGGTTGGACTGATCCGTCTGTTCTGCCAAGGGCGTATAGTGGTCTTTGTGAAGGATATTCAGACTGCAGCCTCTCGCTTTTGGTCCCTAACTTTTGCCTGGATCGCCCTTTCGGGTTTTCAATCCAGCGGGATGCCCCCTTTTTTGCCTAAGTCGCCCTTTCGGGTTTACAACTTAGCGGGTTATTCTTTTTTGTTTTATCCCTAATTTTTGCCCAAACCCTTTTGGTTTGCCGGGATGCCCTTATTTTTGCCTAGGTACGTCGACCTAGCGGGTCTTTTATGCGTAGTATTTTTTGACTGAGTCAGAATTGACTGGAAGCGGAACGTCTTCCCCATCCATCTTTGTCAGGATTAAAGCACCACCCGAAAATGCTTTCTTCACAATGTATGGTCCCTCATAGTTGGGAGTCCATTTGCCCCTTGGATCGGTGTGAATTGGCAAGATCTTCCTTACGACTAGGTCACCTGTGTGGAATTCTTGAGGCCGAATTTTCTTGTCATACGCTTTCTTGATCCTCTTTTGGTACAACTGGCCATGGCAGATAGCAGATAAGCGTTTCTCCTCAATTAGATTGAGATGATCAAGCCTCGTTTGAACCCATTCAGTTTCATCGAGTTTGGCGTCCATCAAGACTCTCAACGAAGGAATTTCCACTTCGACAGGTAGTACGGCCTCCATACCGTAGACAAGAGAGAAGGGAGTTGCCCCAGTTGAAGTACGAACCGAAGTTCTATAGCCATGCAAAGCAAATGGCAACATCTCATGCCAATCTTTATACGTTCTAACCATCTTCTGGACGATCTTCTTTATATTCTTGTTAGCAGCTTCGACTGCGCCATTCATCTTTGGTCGATAGGGTGATGAATTGTGGTGTTCAATCTTGAACTCTTCACACAAATCTGCCATCATCTTGTTATTAAGATTGGACCCGTTATCAGTGATGATCTTGTTTGGAACCCCATATCGGCATATGATCTCTTTCTTGATGAAGCGAGTAACGACTTGTTTGGTTACGTTCTTGTAAGAAGCAGCTTCAACCCATTTGGTGAAGTAGTCGATAGCAACAAGAATAAACCTGTGCCCATTTGACGCTTGTGGCTCAATCTGTCCAATCATGTCTATGCCCCACATAGCAAAGGGCCAAGGCGACGTCAGGACATTCAGAGGAGTTGGAGGAACATGAATTCTGTCAGCATACACCTGACATTTGTGACATTTCTTCACATACACATAACAATCACTTTCAATTGTCAACCAATAATACCCTGCTCGCAAGATCTTTTTGGCCATAGAATGTCCACTGGAATGAGTTCCAAAAGATCCTTCATGAATTTCCCGCATGATCAATTCTGCTTCGTGTCTATCCACGCATCTGAGCAAAACTGAATCATAGTTTCTTTTGTACAGGACGTCTCCTGACAAGAAGAATTTGGATGCTAACCTTCGAAGCGTTCGCTTATCACCAATCGTAGCATCTTCGGGATACTCTTGCTTCTCAACATACCTCTTGATGTCGTAATACCATGGCTTTTCATCATACACATCTTCAGTAGTGAGGCAGTGGGCAGGGAATACATGTGCAGGTTCTTTGTAACGGAGGATCCTTATGTCTGGCACTTCTTTAGGGGAGCTAACTCTGAACATAGCTGCCAAAGTAGCCAAAGCATCTGCCAATTGATTCTCCTCTCGGGGGATGTGATTGAAAGTGATTTCCTCGAAAGCGGGCAGCAACTCCAAGATATAGTCCTTATAAGGGACTAAATTAGGGTGTCTTGTCTCCCAATCACCTCTCACTTGATGTATAACCAAGGCAGAGTCCCCATACACCTCAAGGATCTTGATCCTCATATCAATGGCTGCTTCGAGACCCATTATGCAAGCTTCGTATTCTGCGACATTGTTCGTGCAGTCAAAGCATATTCTAGCTGTGAAAGGGATGTGAGTCTGACGAGGAGAAGTCAAAACTGCCCCAATACCATGGCCCATAGCATTTGATGCACCATCGAACGTGAGAGTCCATCGCTCTCCTGGTTCAGGTCCTTCATTATCATCTAGTTTCATGATATCTTCATCAGGAAAGTCAAACTTCATTGACTGATACTCTTCTAATGGCTGATGAGCAAGATGATCTACAAGGACACTTCCTTTGATGGCCTTCTGTGTGACATACTGGATATCATATTCTGATAAAAGCATTTGCCATCGGGCTAGTCTTCCTGTAAGAGCCGGTTTTTCAAAGATGTACTTTATCGGGTCCATTTTGGAGATCAATAGAGTGGTGTGAGCCAACATATACTGCCTCAGTCGGCGAGCAGCCCATACCAAAGCACAGCAAGTTTTCTCGAGTAGTGAGTAGCGGGATTCACAATCGGTAAACTTTTTGCTCAGGTAATAAATGGCGCACTCTTTTCGACCAGACTCGTCATGTTGGCCCAGCACACACCCCATAGATCCTTCAAGCACAGTTAAGTACATAAGAAGCAGCCTCCCAGGAACCGGAGGCATGAGAATTGGTGGCTCTTGGAGATACTACTTGATCTTTTCGAAGGCTTCCTGACAATGATCATCCCAACGGATATCTTGATTTTTGCGCAGCAGTTTGAAGATGGGTTCACAGGTGTCAGTGAGATGAGAAATGAACCTGGCTATGTAATTCAATCTCCCAAGGAACCCTCGGACCTCTTTTTCATTCTTTGGTGCCGGCATATTCTGTATTGCTCTTACTTTGTCAGGGTCGACCTCAATCCCTCGTTGACTCACAATGAATCCAAGTAACTTTCCAGATCGCACTCCAAAAGTGCACTTATTTGGATTAAGCCTCAACTTGAATTTTCGCAAACGAGCAAACAATTTCTCAAGGTATACCAAATGTTCCTCCTCAGTTTGGGATTTTGCAATCATATCATCGACGTACACCTCAATCTCCTTATGGATCATATCATGGAAAAGAGTCACCATAGCTCGTTGATATGTTGCACCAGCATTCTTAAGACCAAAAGGCATCACCTTATAACAATACGTACCCCACGGAGTGGTAAAGGTAGTCTTGGTCATATCTTCAGGAGCCATCTTTATTTGATTATAGCCAGAAAAACCATCCATGAAGGAGAACACCGAATACTGAGCAGTGTTGTCGACTAGCACATCAATATGAGGCAGAGGGAAATCATCCTTCGGACTTGCCCTATTCAAATCTCGGTAGTCAACACACATGCGTACCTTTCCGTCCTTCTTAGGAACAGGTACTATGTTTGCAATCCAAGGAGGATACTCACACACAGATAAGAAACCAGCCTTCAACTGTTTTTCAACTTCTTCCTTGATTTTCAAAGCCATATCAGGTCGAGTTCTTCGTGGTTTTTGCTTTACAGGCGGACATTCTGGTTTGAGAGGTAGCCTGTGCATAACTATATCCGTGTCTAAACCAGGCATGTCTTCATATGACCAGGCGAAGATATCAACATACTCTCGAAGCAACTCAATCAACCTTCTCTTTACATCACTTTGCAAAGCGGCGCCTATCTTGACTTCTCTCTTTACTTCTTCTGTACCGAGGTTGATGATTTCTATGGCTTCTTGATGTGGCTGAATAGATTTCTCTTCTTGTCTCAAAAGTCTTGCCAATTCTTCAGGGACTTCACAATCCTCCCCACTATCCTCATCAGCTTGGTCAATTGGATTCTCAAGGATATCAGGACGTGGAACTGTAACATTATCATTTTTGATGGAGTTCGAGCCAGATCTGCACGATGGATGATTTATACCTTAGAATGCAACACATAAAAAGGAAAAAAGGAAAGCTTTTCCATTTTTGAAAAAGTTTTTAAAGTAAAAAACAAAAAATGAAAGAAACGGAACAGTAATTGCATGCGAAGATATGATTTTCATTCAATATTAAACAAACTGAAACAACATGGGGGGCCCTTCTTTATACAAGTGGTCAAAATGCTTAGGGCGAAGCATATGACTTATCGAAACAAGAAAATTACATCTCCATGAAAGTGACTCTAGGGATGTCCAAGATAGTCCAATTGTTGAGTTTCTGTCCAGGCGCAGCATGGCAAACGAATTTGGAGAGATCTTCTTCTTCATCATCATCCACGGCGAGAACTTGACTTCCAGAACTAGTGCTTGCACTGACAAACACTTGAGAAATGGGGGGAATCACCTTCTTTCCAGGAATTATGCTGAGCTGAGTAGAAGAGGATGGTTGATACCCAAGGCCATACTTATCTCGCTTCTCATGAACATCAATCAGCTTGCCCCAGGAACTATGGGGAGTACCAGCTTCTAAGAAGGCCTTAGCATCATTTAAAGACGAGAGGGGTGCTCCGAGTTCCTTCTTATTCTCAACCACGGGGAGTTTATCGACCGACACAATCTCTAAGGCTTGAAAAGGTGTCTCTTGTATCTCTCCCTCCACCTCAACATAACGGTATGATGCCAGATTATTGACTATCAAATCCTCTTCACCAGTGATCACAACAATCTTGTCATTCACAACAAATTTCAAACACTGATGGAGGGTAGATGTCACAGCCCCAGCAGCATGGATCCAAGGACGACCCAAGAGGCAAGTGTATGAAGGACGTATATCCATAACATAGAAGGCAATATAGAACATGTGAGGGCCAATCAAGACAGGCAGATCAATCTCCCCTTCTACGGACCTTCTAGAACCATCAAACGCTCTGACACTCATGGTGCATGGTCTCATCATAATCCCATCCATACTCAGCTTAAACAAAGTGGTCTTGGGCATCACATTAAGAGAAGAACCCGTATCAATCAGAACCCGAGACAACACAGCATCCAGACACTTGACAGAGATATGCAACGCTTTGTTGTGTGCTCTACCCTCAGACGGAAGTTCATCATCACTAAAACCCAAACAATTACCAGCAGCAATGTTGGTCACAACCCCTTCAAACTGAGGCACGGTAATGTCTTGCGTTACGTGAGCGGAAGCCAGAACTTTCATAAGAGCATCACGGTGAGCTTCTGAGTGCACCAAAAGGGACAAGATGGAGATTTTAGCTTGAGTTTGGTCAAGTTGATCAATCACCTTGTAGTCACTTTTCTTAATGATTTTCAAGAGTTGCTCGACATCTTGTGCATTACGTGTCACAGGAGGATCAACAGCAACTTGCTTTCCTTTTGCTTGTGTACTAGCCTCTTTACTGGTCTCTTTAGAAGGCGGAGGAGGGGCAGCAAAGATCCGCCCACTGCGGGTAATGCCACTAGTGCCAGTAATATTGGTGATGCTCGAATTACCCACTGGAGGACAGTCAAACTTCTTCCCTTGAATATACACGGCATTATAACTCCAAGGACCAGCCTTAGAATCATTCACAGGAGAGGGAACAAGAGACGGGGTTGAAGGAGTCGAAGGAGCATGTGGAACCTGAATAACCATCGGAATTCTCGGAGCTTGGGTAGTCAATGGAGCACTCGGTGCATGAATAACCAACGGGGTCCTTGGTGCTTGAATGGCCAAAGGAGTGCTCTGAGTTTGAATGACCAAGGGAGTATTCGGGGTATGGATGATCAAAGGAGTACTTTGGGCTTTTGTCGTATCAGCAGGAGAATAAGGGATTTCTAGAATAGCCACTTCGTCATCAGGAACAATCTTTTCCACTCTAACGACACCTTCATCCATCAGCTTTTGGATCTCATCCCTCAACCTGGCACATTCCTCTGGATTGGAAGAACATTGCAAACAGTAGTCATGTAGTTCACACAAAACCTTTTGTTGCACAAGATGTTCTTTGACCATTGCAAGCGGCATTTTGACTTCATTCACATCAGTTACCAGGATTTGTTTGTCACACAATTCAACAGCATTGGTCGTACCTGCATGGGGAGGCATAGGATTATTCTGCACATTAGGACCAGTAGGAGTGAACGAGATGAGCTTGTCATCGAGAAGATCCTGGACTTTGTATTTTAACGCTTTGCACTTTTCAATCGTATGGCCTGGAGCGCCTGAGTGGAATTCACAACGAGCATTAGCATCATATCCTAGAGGAAGAGGACTAGGCGGAGGGCCCATTTCACGGAGTTGCACCAACTGACCAGCAAGTAATTGGGGAAGGAGCTGGGCATATGGCATCGGAATCGGATCTATACGCCTATCAGGGTACCTCTGCCTTTGTGGAGCTCTTTGACCTTGAGGCCTAGGATTCTGTTGACGATTTTGACGATTCTTTCTTCTTCACAAACCCAGAATACGGCTTCTTACCATTACCACTTGAGTTGCTAGGACTAGTAACACCCTGAATGGTACCAGCTTTTACACAGTTCTCAACCCGTTCACCAATGATGACCACATCTGAGAAGGACGGAGAAGTATTACTAACCATGTGCTGAAGGTACGGCCCTTTCAGAGTACCCATAAACAGATCAATCAATTCTCGGTCAAGAAGAGGAGGTTGAACGCGAGCAGCAAGTTCACGCCACCTCTGGGCGTATTCTTTGAAAGATTCTTCGGACTTTTGTGACATATTTTGCAGTTGGGCACGGCTAGGAGCCATGGCAGTATTGTAGTGGTATTGTTTCAAGAAGGCATCAACAAGTCCTCCCCAAGTACTGACATTGGCCCTCTCAAGTTTCATATACCACTCCAACGGGGCTCCTGTGAGACTGTCCTGGAAGAAATGCATAAGCAGAGGTTCGTTCTCGGCGTGAGCGGCCATCTTACGACAGTAAGAACGAATGTGAGTTTCTGGGCAAGTAACTCCCTTGTACTTATCAAAATCTGGCACCTTGAACTTCGGTGGAATAACAATTCCAGGTACCAAGCTCAAAGCAGCGGTGTCGAAACTCGAAGTTTTAGCAACCTCAACGGCCTTAAGGCGTTCTTCGAGAGCTTGGTACATCTTAGCAGTCTCGGTCAACTTAGCAGTAAGATCATGTTCAAGATCAATAACCTCATGGTGGTCATCTACTACCTTTGCTATCCCCTCAACAGGAATCTCCTTAGTTTTTACTCCCCCATCAGCAGAGTTAGTAGGAGTATCCTTAATCAATCCAGCAACGCTCTTTCTGAGCTCTTCTTGTCCTTGGACAACGACATGGAGAGTCTCCATAAGTTGGGTCATTCTTTCCCCCATAACATCCATATCCCTACGGAGGGCAGCTTGATTCTGCTCAAATTGATCCATGATTCTCTCGTTGCTCCTGGTGCGGTAAGGATGTAAGAAAGTCAGCTTCGTCGTCGGGAAAGAAATCTGATGGAAGGGACCCCAATTAGAATATGATAAAAACCTGTAAATGCAATATGCTATGAGTGCATGGGTGCATGTGTGCATGTTTTATTATTTTCAAGTCTTTTTAGCTTTGTCTCAAACCAACAACACAAGATAACGGAGAAGATAGTGAAGTAAAACCAAGATAAGCACAACCGAGATAAGCAAACAGGATAAGGAAGCATAATCGATTAATTCCACAACCAAGTTTTTGAAGTACAAAATATTCTGCTCCCATGAGCCAACAAATACAGAAATGGAAATAAGAACCCCATCCAACAAAACTGGTGGTGATTCTACAACAAAAGTCAAAACTAAGCAGGATCTCCCATGTCCAAATGACGAAGAGGGCTATCTCCAATGTTCTTATCACTCCAAGTTTTCATTTCTTCAAAGAGCTCCTTGGTCTCAGCACGGGTGGGCCTCTTAATGATTTCTTGAATCAGCAGGTCTTTTCTGAAATGCATCGTTTCCATATGGCGATTCTTCACCTCCCAATACCTAGCCTCCTCTTGAACTTGGGTATTGTCTTGGTCTTTTTCTCTTATCTGGCCTTTCAGCTTTCTGATCTCTTCATAACACTTCTCTATGGTATTCTGGCGATCCAACAAGAGTTTGTCTGCTTTCTTGCGACGAGATTTCTCTGAATTGGCATTTTCAGTCTGAATCTGGAGTCTTTTAGTCAATTCTGCCAACTGAGCCTCGTAATGTTCCTTTATCTTCTTCTCTTGGGTTTCAGTAGTTTTAGAATTCACAGTTATTCTTGGCCTCTTCTGAGAAGTACTTCCTCTAGCATACAATTCTTCAAGCTCTATTTCTCTCATTTTCAACTTATGAAGAGCAGAAAGCTTCTCTTGCCTATCAGTATTCATCTTAACTTGCATTGTTTCCATTTGTTCAGTCAATTTTCGATTCTCTTCCACAGTTTGGTTGTAACGGGGCATGGAAACAATGTAGGGTTGTTTACCAGCAGGAGGGTACAAAGGGTCCTTAGGAGGAAAAGGCATCCCTTGAACAGCAACCACAGACTCGATCCACTTAGTATAATCCTCATAAGTAGCACAATCTCGCTGACCAAAATGTTTCTTATCTCTCCAACAAATACTCTTCCAGGCTTGTACAGCTTCTGCCATCTGCCCATTATCGGTGACCACATGATAGAAAATGTTCTCAGCTATCTCTGTTTGCTCAGGTGGACTGATAAAAGCATATCCAAATGTTCTTCTGGCCAAGACGGGGTTATAGTTGATTCCGCCCCTAAGACCCATGAGAGGTACGTTTTTGAACTTTCCGCAACTCATAATAACTTCCCTGTCTTCTAAAGCTTTATTATACCAGACAATATCTTTAGCCCTCAGCCCCATAATCCTCTCAGCCCACTTAGATGTGTGCCTATTATCAACGAAAGCGCCACGCTCAGGCAGATGTGACCTGAACCATCGATATAACAACGGAGCATAGAATCTAACCAGACCTCCCTTACCTCCCTTCTGAATACCCTTGTGATGAATGGAGTGATAAACATCCCCCAAAAGTGTGGGAACCGGATTCTGCAAGATGAATATATGAATTGCATTCATGTCAACAAAATTAGGAACGTCTGAGAACAACACGATGCCATATATACTTAGAGCCAAGATAGCCCTAAATGTGTCCCATTCCTTTGCTTCAGCAGCCTCACAACCCCTTTTAACCAGAAACTCCATGCAAAAACCAAAACCTCCTCCCTTCTTGGTGAGATTTGCTTCCACGACCGACTTGCTCAAATAAAGAGCCTTAGCAATTTCAATGGAATCGGGGGCCTTCATGGTGCTATAGTATGGCACTTCCTTCTTTATAGGGATGCCAAGAAATAGGGAATACTCTTCCAATGTAGGAACCAAGAGGTAGTCGGTGAACGTGAAGCAGCGGAGGGAAGGATTATAGAATTGCAGCAAAGTATGAACTCCCTCTTGCTCGTACTTGGTGAACGGCATCTTGAGAAGACTCAGAATGTACCCATATTCCTTTCTGAAGTTGGTTGTCTCATCTGGCGTAATCTTCTTTGCTAAACACCCAATGGAATCCAGATTCGGATTCAGGAAAGAATAAGAGGGGTTGCGTCTAACAGTCTTCATTGGTGTGGCCATGTGTTGGTCGGAGACAAAGCCAAAAGTTCCTGAAAAAAAATGAACATGCATGTTAAATGATATGGCGGAATGCATTTCATTGGGGGAATCCTAAAGTCTTTTCACTATTTCTTTTCTTTTTCTTTTCTTTTTCTTTTCTTTTTTGCCAAAAGAGTATATACATCTTCTTTTTTTTTTTGGAAATAGACTTTAGGATTCTCCACGAATGAAGTGAGGTGGATGCAATAGCATGATGTGTCATGTGTCATGTGTGTGATACAGTGAGAGACTGAATGTCCCTCGCAACTCTGAATAACTGGGTAATACTGAATGTAGCAGGTTCAAAATTCCGGCTTCAGATTGCAAAATGGAAATCAGGGTATGATGAAGGCTAGTATCCTGTCCCACCCCAAACTCACGGGTATGAATTCTAGACACGGACAGGTGGTCCCTAATGGTCACTAGGGTCTACAGTTCCCATGGGGTACAAAGTGTTTGTGGCAGCAAGGGTGCCAGACACAGTGTTCCATGAAAGAACCTCGCCCAGTTGTGGTACCCCATGTTGAACTCGATCGTAGCAAGGGCCACGGGAGTCAACATGAGCATCCACGCTAATCCTATGTGTCACTTGGCCTGGGTAGTGGGCCTTTTACCTCACACAAACCCCCCACCTGCAAAACAGAACAGAAGACCCCAAGGAACACAAAATATAATCCATATGCATGATGTGCAAGCAGAAATAAACATGATATGCAAGCAGAAAATAAACATGCAAACATATATACAAGATATAGACATAAAACAAATAAACACCCAGTAAATAAACAAACAAACGCAGGCTAGGATCGACTCGCTAATAATGGACCCGCAATAGGTCTAGCAACATCCCCAGCAGAGTCGCCAGCTGTCGCACGCTCGCGAAAAATGAACAGAGTCGCCACCAATATTTATCCCATAAGGGAAAGGAATATCAGGAAACCTAACAAAGGAAGGAACAGGGTCTCGCGACTAGAGAATCTAGGTACGGGAGTCGGTTACGCAAGGGGAAGGTGTTAGCACCCCTCACGCCCATCGTACTCGATGGTATCCACCTATGTTTGTTTCTATTTAAAGGGTGTGTACTATGTCTATGTCTACATGCGAATGAATGCAAAAGAAATACGGGGAAAAGAAGGAATATTTACAAATGTGCTCGTTCAAGCCCCGCGACTTGATGCCTACGTATCCTTTTCAGGAATCAGAGCGCCGTAGTTCGGCTCCATAGTTTTGTTTGTTTTTGTGTTTTTTAGTTGGGCGGAGTTAACGCTCGCGCTCATGCGTAAGGGATCGACCTAGGATGCAATAGAGCGGAGATAACAATGCCCTTAAGAAAGGAGAGAGAAGAGAGAGAGTTTGAGCGTTTCGAGGAAATCCCTAAAGCAAGGGAAACTCGAGTTGCTCTATGGTTTGTGTTTTTTAGAAGTTGGGAACTTACGCCTGAATGGGACCCTAAAGCAAGGGAGATCCAAGCACTCGAACATTCCCTAAAGCAAGGGGTGTTCAAGCTTCCATTCCCTTTTTAAGATTTTCACTTTTTTATTAGTGTTTTAAGTATTTTCTTTGTGTTTTTATGGGGAATTTATTTTGATATTTGTTAGATGTTTTAGAGTTGTAAAAGAAAAAGAAATGAAAATAGGGGGGGCTAGCCTAATTTCTAAATCTATGTTATTGGTTATTCTAAGGGAAAATGAAGAAGAAAAGTTTAAGCATTTCACAATATATGGGAAATATTCACAAAAGGAAAAGAATTAAAATTATTTATGAAAATATTCACAAGCAAATGCATTTTTTATTCATGTTCTAAAGCTATTTTTGAAAATTAACAAAGAAAGACAATTTATTTGTGTGGATTATCAACCAATTAAAACTCAAGGAAAACAACAATTAGAAATAATATTCCGAAAGGTCTAACTAAGTGAAAATGTTTTTTGTTATTTTTATTTAAGAAAAAGAAGTGGATTAATGTGCAAAAGAATTAAAAGAAATCAATTTTTAATATTTGTTTTTATTACTGCAGAAGGGGGTGTAGAAGCATTTTCTGTATGGACTAAAAACAGTTACAAGCAGAAAACTGGGCCTGATACTGGGGGTGCAAAGAGCAGGGCGTTCAGGCCCAAGTCTAATAGGACGCGTGTGTATAAGCAAAACAGGGGTGTGGTTCAAAAACGGAGCAAGGCCCACGCGCTGGTGGCCCAACGTCTCACCAAATATTTCCATTTTTCTAATTATTCATTTACACTATGATTTTTTAATAATGCTGGAACGTACCACATGCAACATGAAATATCAATTGGTCATGGGGGAGTTTAAGTCACTAAAGACAAAATCACTGCACAAGCCAATCAAAACGTGACAAATCAATGGCTAATGATTGAGAAACGGACAAAATAATAATCAGAAAACAAAACCAGTGCCAATCACTTGAAGACACGTACGCAGGCCTGAGGAAAACGTGAAAAAGCACATGCGCCGGAGATCCCTTGCTCAGTCATCTTCTCCGGCCACTCCGGCGGCGGAGACACCTTGAAATTTCCTGAAATCAACCGGACCACCACCAATCCACTCGGATTCTCACGTAGATCACGGATCTACCATTAATTTTCTCTAACTCTTCCTCAAACTTCAAAACCGAGCATGAATCTAAAACCCTAACATTCAAGATCTACGCTAAAACTCAAAAGCAAGCACATCAATGGAGTTCTTATGGATTCTAGAGTGCATATTCGTGAAGTAATCATCCAAGAAGCTACATTATCATCTTAACAGAATTCAAAAGAGAAACAAAAAGCATACAATGGATATCTTGCATTCCTCTCAGGCATAGTCATGGTAAAAGCGTTAGCAGCATCATGCAATATACCTATAGATGCAGAATGAGTTTATGAGGCTTACCTGATGAGATCTTGAGCGAAATGATGAGGATGCTTCCACGAACTCCTAGCTACGCTTGATGACGATGTTGATGTGAGAACTTGATGAAGAACCTTAGCGCTTAGATGATAACAGTGGTGCAGGTTGAGGAGAGAGGAGGGAACCGTGGTGGTGGCTACTTGATGAAAGAGATGAAGCTGCGGCAGAGATCGAGTTGAAGATGTGGTTAATAGCGGTGGCCGGAGTTTGTTACGGTTTGTAACAAACTCAGGCGAGTGGAGGAGATGTAAGCTGAGTGAAGGAGTATGTAGAGAGAAGTGAATGCAGAATGAGAGAGAGGAGAAAGTATGAGTGAGGGAGAGAGTGAGGGAAGTGGATCGTGAATGAAAATCCAAAATGAAGTGAGAGTGTGGGGCTGCTTTTATAGGGCAAGTGTGAGGAGAGTGAGAGAGCTCCTTTGAGTGTGGGACTCACAACTTTTCACCTAGTGAGCAAGTGCAACAGGATTTTCTTGGGTGTGGGACTTGCAGCCTTAGTGAGTAAGGTTGGTACATTTGTAGCAAGGTCCTTCTTCTCTTTCACGTGCCCAGCAAATTGCATGGCTTTTTGTGGAACTATTACATTGCATGGAAAACACCTTATGCTAAGAATAGATGGTCCATGGTCATGACTTTGCACACATGTAACTCCTTTTCTAGGCTTCCATTTGATTCAAATTCAAGTCCTTTGTAAAGAAATGATGGCAGTAATGAATTAATATGTTAAAACTCTTTTGAAATAACACCTGGATGGATGACAAAAATGCTTGGAATGTGGTGGTACACAAATGAATAATGGTTGCATGCGCATGACCCACTTCTGGCTTGTAACCTTGGTTAAACGTGACTTGGTCAGGGAGCCACTTTGAGCCTCTCTATCTTGGTCCACGCACATCCAAACTTAACGATCTTGGGCTCGTTAGATAGAAGGCATGGCAAAGAGTAGTTAAAGATCAAGCTTGCTCAAAATGGGGCCTTGCGGAAGGAGAACATTGAACCTGAAGTTGGCACACCATGTGTTCGATGATATGCATGCGCATGACCTGGATTTTTTGCCTTGGCTGGATGCTCGATCTGGTCAGTGCAAGGGCATGACTTTAAAAGCTTGCAATTCATTCAATATTTGTTCAATTGACTCAACTCTTGGCTTGTTAGAAAGAAGACATGGCAAGGATTAGAATGATACCAAGTTTGCTTCCATGGCATTTTTGTAGAGCTCTGAAACTGACTTGAGATTTGGCATGCCATGTGCTTGACGAAATGCCTGGTCATGACCTGGCTTGTGACTAGGATTATGACTTAGGTTGAATGGATTTTCAGTAACTTCAACCCACTTTATCTCTTCATACAAGCTTCAAATGAAAAAGTGTCCAACTACAAAGTTGTTCTCCTCCATGAGAGGAACAACTTTGATGTTGGCAATTTCTCCAAAAAATGCCATTTGCCACGTGTATATCAGGGCTGAAGTGGACTGCTCAGCTAGATTCAAAGGATCAAAAATTTTTCTAAGTGTTGAAAAGTTTCCATTTTTGTCTTTTTTGCTATTTTTGGCAACTTTTTGTCGAACTCCCGATTTTATCCATTCTTTGACTTTTCTTGCCCGATTTTTCATCAAAAGTCAATATTTGAATAATTCTTCCGATTTTGACCCAAAAGTCAACTGTTCTGATTTTTCCGACTATTGATGAAATTCCCGATTAAATCTCTTCCAGCCAAATCCAGTCAAACAGACACACCCACACAGTCGGTATGGGAAGTTTTTCACACATAGAAACCGTTCCTGATTAAATGTTGACCAGAAAGTCAACTGGTTGACTTTGGTCAAAGAAAACCCTGATTTAGGGGACCAGATGACTTGCAAGCTTGTACCTTTCAATCAATGCCTTTAATTGAGATTGAGAAAAACCCTAAGCCAGGAGGGCTTCAAATGAACAGGGATCCACATGATTATACCTCAGTCTCCTTATTCTATGATCACCATTCTTTGCAATGGAGCTTTTTCTTGATAACCCTTTGAATAGCACCAATGATATGAATGCATGGATATGGATTATGACCTAAGTGATGTATGTACATGAATGCAAAGCCTAAGCCAGTTAGAAGTTAAAGGGTAGGACAAATTTGGGGTATGACACCTTTTGGTTCATTCCAAGATTGTTGAGGACTTGGAAGCTCTAGGGATTATCAAAGATCTTGTTGTTGATACCGGAAGCTGCTTGAATGCTCTCACCTTGAGAAAGATGAATGTTATTGAAGCTATCAGACAAACCCCTCAACCTCTTCCTGGAGCAAGAAGCAGAAGAGATCCTATTCTTGCTGACTTTGAATCCTTCTTCAGAAGTGAGCTTCCAGGAGTCAGAACTAAATATCTGAACTCACTCAAGGAAGAAAAAGACAAAGATGCTCCTGCTAAAGGTGGTCGCAAGAAAGTCTCCTCTTCCAGGCCTGCCGCTTCAGAAGATGTTTCAGAAGCTGCACCTGATGCTGTTGTCAAGAAGGAAAGAAGGACAAAGCGAAAATTTGATCATCCTTCTGTTAACCAGGAGAAGATAGTCCAAAGTGTAGCTGCTGCTACTATTGTTGTTGAGAAAGCTGCTCAAGAAGAAGTTATTGCTGAGGAAGTTCAGGAAGTTTTAGTTGAAACTAAAGATAGTGAAAAAGAGACTGTTGAGAAGAAGAAGAAGAAGAAGAAGAGAAAGATGAAAAATAAGAATGTGGAAGTTGGAAAGGCTGTTGAAAAGAAGAAGACAAGAAAAAGAAAATTGATCATTGAAGATTCGGATGAAGAAGAAGAAGCTGTGAATCAGCAAGAAGAAATTATTCAAGGACCAACAACTCAAGTAGTTGAAGGTCAGAAGGCTGTTGATAATAAGAAGGAGGGACTGTAATCTGCCAGAAGAAGAGAAATTTCTCTTGGAAAGGCAAAGATTTTGGAAGAGAAGAAGAAGAGCAAGAAGTAGAGAAATCTTGAGGCTGTGTTTGAAGCGATTCAGAATGTGTTTAAAGGTATACATCTTTATGAACCCGTGTCTGTTCCTGCTTTACGTTCAGAAGTTGCACCAGTAGTTATTGCTCAAACCCCTGAACCAGTAAATCAACCAGAAACAACCCCATCAGAATCACCCATAAACATCCATGTTCTCACACCTCCTTCTTCTCCTTTGACCAATGCTCTTACCCCTCCTCATTCACCCATCGAAAATGTTTCCATTCCTCCCTCTCCATCCAAAACCAATGTTTCTTCTGACCAGGTCCTTGAAAACCCTGTTCTTGATATTCAACCCCTTCCAACTCTCATTCCACCTCACACAAATATATCCTCTTCTCAACCCCCACCTCATGCAAACTATGAACCCATTCCTTCCACCTCTCAAAATAATCCTTCTATATTAGATCTCCCAGATTCTGCATCACATGAGCAATGGCTCCGTGACTGCAATTACACACCCAAGCCTCGTCCTGAAGCTGAGCTGGTAGTGTTAGATTCTGAGAATGAAGCAAAATCATCCTTCTATCTTGATAGAGAGCCTCAACCCTATTCTGTCCCAAAACCAGATTCTCCCATAACCAAAATAAATTCTCACCGAGCATACCCTACTGGTGTAATCTATGAAATGGTAAAGAGGAATCTTAGAAGTATCTTTGACACTCTCAGAATAGCTCATCATGCTGGATTAAATGATGTTGCTATGCGAATATTTTGGAGACTCTTCAGAATAAAAGCAGATGCTTGTTTTCAAGAACTCTAGGAAATTTGTGTAGAACTTGCTCCACGACCTTGTGGAATTCTGAGGCCCTATGAAGATTTTTGGTTCAGTCGTCTTGGGGGAAGATATTGTCTTGAAGAAAAGGAATTCATTGATGAACTTGCAGAAGCACGAGTTTCTGCGGATATTGAAGACAATCCTTGCAGGGAGATTGTGGTTTGGAGACCTAAGTATCCAGTTCTGACTGGAGACTTCAAGTCATTGTTTGACTTTCTGAGGGAAAATCCTTCTGAGGAGGACCCCAATTTGGTCATTCTAGAAGTTGTTGATCCTCCAGAAGTTGAAGGTCCTTCTGCTCAAAGGAATCTTGCTGCCATTCTTCAAGCTCTTGAGAATGGAGATTATGATCTTCCTGCTCCTGAGTATGAAGAACATGCTTATATGGGAGAAGCTGATGCTGAAGATCATCCTGCTGAGACTATTCCTGTTGAGGAAAATCATGATGATGATCTGACAATGGAAGCTGCAATTGAGATTGCTGTCCCTCTGAACAGAAGTTGTGAAGCTTCTTCTGGTGAACCCTCTCTTCTGGTGAAGACTCTAGAGGTTATTCAAAAGAACTAAGTTGAGATAGCTTCTCGAATGGACAAGCAAGAAGACATCAATGCTGAGTTCTGCTCTTTCATGGAGAGGCAGACTGAGAGCAATGTTGGGATTCATGACATGTTGGCCAAGATTATGTCTAAGCTAGGGTCGTCTTAGTCCTTTGTGTCTTAGTTGTTTCTTTGTTTCTTGCATCTGTCTTCTATACATCTTCCTTGTACCTTCTGATAATTCTCTTTTGCTATCAATGAAAATCATCTTCTTTTCTCTCATACTGTTTTGTTTATCATCTGAATCTTTTGTGTTTTTGATGTTATGACAAAAAGGGGGAGAAAATGTGATAAGTGATCTGATTTATATTATCAGTTGCTGGGAGAAAGTCTCCATATTTCTAACAAGAATTTGCAAGTTATGTGTCTTTAAGTGTTTTGCAGGATTGAAGACAATCTTAAAAGCTCAACATGAGAAGCAAAGACATGGGGAAAAGCAATTCTGTATAGAAACAAGCTCATGGAAATTGAAGCAAGCTGAGTGCTGTGAAGCTTAAGATCAGAAGCAAGAAAAAAGAATGTTATGATATTCTGATGATAGAATATGCTCCAACTCATTCTTATTCCTTATATGTTCTGATGCATGTTTTTGTTCTAAATATGCTCTGAAACATTATTGTTATGCTCTGATACATATTATATGTTCTGATACATATTTTATGTTCTGATTCATTCATGCTCTGATTTTTGTCGTGTAGTTTGTTCTGTAACATTTCAGGATGTAGAGATGCTCTGATGATGCTCTGGTACATTCAACAATGTTCTGATACAATCTAGCATGTAATGGTTCAAGAAGAAATTCAAGCTCTGAAGCTGTCCTATGGAAGCAAGAAGCAGAAGCTATGAATGTTCTGAAGATCTAAGCATATGTGATCGTCTCAACTAAAATGGAAAATACTCAGGGAAGTCCTTTATTTATAAATTTCTTCCAGTATTTATTTCAGGGGGAGATTATTTATCTCAGGGGGAGATTGTTAATCTCAGGGGGAGACATATTCACACACTATGTTTATATGCTTATGCTATAACTGTGTAATTGTCTCTAGTCGTCCGATATTCTGATTGCAAATTCATATCATTTATATATGTTTTTGTCATCATCAAAAAGGGGGAGATTGTTAGAACAAGATTTGTTCTGATCAATATTCTTAGTTTTGATGATAACAATGTATATGAATTTTGTATGAGATAATGTGGTACTCTAATACTATGCAATTTCCATTTCAGGAATTATATAAAGAGTGTGCACAAAATCAGCGCAAGAAGCACTGACTCAGAAGGTTCAGCATGCAACATCAGAACATGGTCTGGCAAGACATCAGAAGATGGTCAAGCAGAATCAGAACATGGTCTATGGAAGCATCAGAAGGACTTGAGATCAGAAGCAGAAGCACTGAAGTTCTCATGGTATCACGCTAAGAAGCACTTCAAGGTCAGAAGACAAGAAGATGCTATGCACCAAGCTGTTTGACTCTGATGATATTTAAACGTTGTTTACACAAACATCAGATCAGAAGCAAGTACAAGATGGCAGGCTACGCTGACTGACAAAAGGAACGTTAGTAGCTATTAAAGGCAACGTCAGTAGACACATCGAAAGCAAGGCTCGAGGTAGTTGACAAAAAAGTGAAACATTAAATACAATGCTGTACGGATTACGCAAAGCATTAAATGCTCCCAACGGTCATCTTCTCAAACGCCTATAAATAGAAGTTCTGATGAGAAGCTGAATACAACACTTGCGCAAATATACAGAAATGCTGTCAAATTCAAAAAGCTCTCAAACTTCATCTTCAACCTCACTACATTGCTGTTATAATATATTAGTGATATTAAGCTTAAACTTAAGAGAAAATCACAGTTGTGATAATAGCTTTATAAGAAGCATTGTTACTCTTAAAAGAATTTGTTTACATTAATTTGTAAGAACTAGAGTGATCAGGTTGTTGATCAGAATACTCTAGAAAGTCTTAGAGGGTATCTAAGCAGTTTGTTCCTAGAGTGATCAAGTTGTGATCAGTATACTCTAGAAGACTTAGAAGTTATCTAAGTGGAAAACCATTGTAATCTTGTGTGATTAGTGGATTAAATCCTCAGGTGAGGTAAATCACTCCAAGGGGGTGGACTGGAGTAGTTTAGTTAACAACGAACCAGGATAAAAATCATTGTGCAAATTGTTTTTATCTTACAAGTTTTAAAGCTACACTTATTCAAACCCCCCCTTTCTATGTGTTTTTCTATCCTTCAATCTTTTGCTTGTAAGCATGTTAGGTTGTAACCTAAGTGTAACAAATGTGTCGATTGCTTTGTTAAGTGATTTCTTTGCCATGTTTTGTTAAACTAAATTGAGATTGTTATCTCTAACACTTTGTAAAGTGTTTTTCTTCAAGTATTTGTTAATGTTTGAGGTATGTTTGGTTGTTACCTAAAAGCATGTTTGTTGTGACGATACTTTGTTAAGTATGCATTGTTTTAAGTTTTGTTAAACTTGAACGAAAAATTGTATGATTGTATTTCTTAGTAAAGCATATGTTACTATGAGCTCTTGTTAGTGCTCGAGGTGTGTACAAAATAGGTTGTAACCTTAGTCTTGTACACTTGTTTGTTTCCTTGCCTTGTTAGGTATGGAATTCTTTGAGAACTTGTGAAGTTGCTCAAAGTAGGATAGTAATTCTTTAGCTAGGGTAGTAACATTTAGCTAGTATATTTCCTTGTTAGTTACGGATCTTTTCTTTGACACTTGTGAAGTGTTCAAAGTAGGATAGTAATCCTTTAGCTAGGGTAGTAACCTTTATCTAGCATCTTACCTTGTTAGGTAAAGATCTTTACTTTGATACTTGTGAAGTGTTCAAAGTAGGATAGTAATCCTTTAGCTAGGGTAGTAACCTTTAGCTAGCATCTTCCCTTGGTAGATAGAGATCTTATTCTTTGAGAACTTGTGATGGTTCTTAAAGTAGTATAGTAATCCTTTATCTAGAATAGTAACCTTTAGCTTGTATCTTACTTGTGAAGTAAGATCTTTTCTTTGAGACTTGTGATGTACTCAAAGTAGGATATTAATCCTTTAGCGTGTTTCTTACTTGTGAAGTAAAAATGTCCTTGAGACTTGTGAAGTACTCAAGGAGTGGTTGTAACCTCTAGCTTGTTTGTTGCTTATGCTTAGTTATTTTGTTAAATGATTAATTTGTTGCTTTGTTATCTCATCTTGAGAAGTTCTTACTTCTTTCCTTTATCTTGTGATTTCCATGCTCCCTTAGGATCTATTAGTTCCATATTTATTAAGAGGAATTGAGATAGACCTTAGGATTGATATCCATGCATTCTAACTCTGGATAGAGTTCCCTTTCATCCTTGACCTTTGGTCCATCACTGTATGATAATATTAGGAAAGAGATCTCCCTTAGTTTGTATGTTCCCAATCAAAACACAAACCACACTTTCTTTTTCTTTTGCCTTATGGCGCTTAAGAGCATGTTATTACTTTCCTATCTCCCCTGCATAAGTCTCCAAAGGTCGAGTTTCTTAAGAGCACGTTATTGCATTATGACACTAAAGGAGTGAAAAACACTTAGAAAGGGGGGGATTGAATAAGGGTTGTTTCTAAAAATGGTAGATAAAAAATAATTACACAGTTATTTTTATTCTGGTTCGTTGTTAATCAAACTACCTCCAATCCTCCCCTTACATAGTGATTTACCTCAACTAAGGATTTAATCCACTAATCAACCTTGATTACAATGGTTTTCCACTTAGACAACTTCTAAATCTTCTAGAGTATACAGATCACAACTTGATCACTATAGGAATTCCTTTTGAAAAATTAGTAAACAATATTACAAGAGTTTAATGTGCTTCTAAATAAGCTATTATCACCAAGTGATTTTTCTCTCAAAATTAAGTTCTAACACTCACTAAGATATTACAAGATTTGTGAGGTTGAAGGTGAAGTTTCTTTGTTGTTTCTGTGATAACGTTGTGAACCAATTTGGCAACGTAAGTTCTCTCTTATCATGTGTTGTGTGTAACATTTTCAAAAACCAGAGCTTCTATTTTATATGGTAGTGAGAAATGTGACCGTTGAATAGCATTAAATGCTCTACGTGAATAGTACATTACTGCATTTAATGTTTCACTCTTTTGTCAACTGCCTCGAGCCTTGTTTCAACTACTCTTGCTGACTTTTCCTTTTGTAGCTTCTAACGTTCCTTTTGTCAGTCAGACAGATTTGACGTTGTAGCTTTTTCATCTTGTACGTGAATAATTAGAGTACCACATTGTCTTATACAAAATTCATATATAATGTTATCATCAAAACTAGAAATATTGATCAGAACATTTCATGTCCTAACAATCTCCCCCTTTTTGATGATGACAAAAACATACAGAATTGATATGAATTTGTATCCAGAATAACAGATGAAAAAAACAATACACAGATTTAGCATAAAAGCATATTAATCAGAGTTTGTGAATATGTCTCCCCCTGAGATTAACAATCTCCCCCTGAAATTAATACTAGAAGAATTTATAAATAAAAGACTTCCCTGAGTATTTCCCATTTCAGAAGAGACTTTCACATTAAGATTTATCTTCAGATGATTCAGAGCTTTCTTTCAGAGCTTCCATTGGACAGCTTCAAAGCTTTGAATTTTCCTTTAGAACACTTAGCTTATCAGAGCATCAAAGTGGATTAATTCAGATCTTTGCAAATTCTTGTATTAGAGCATTAAACTTTATTTGCTTCAAATCTTTGGAGGATTTTCTCAAGATACGTTTCTCCCCTTTTTGAGCTTATTCAGATTATCACATTCCTGCAAAACTATCAGAGACAAAACCTTGCAATTTTTTGTTAGGAATGTTGAGACTTAACCCCGCCAAATGATATAATAAATCAATTCAAATAATACGTTTCTCCCCCTTTTTGTCATAACATCAAAACACATATATATAAAAGATTCAGATGAAAGACACACAAAAGATGAAGGAAAAAATTTCATTGATAAAGAAACAGAGTGTTTACAGTTAGATGCAATGGACAAACGAAAGCAGATGCAAGAAACAAAGAAAACTGTAAACGACTCAAGACACAGACTAAGACTGGGTAAGCTTAGAGGCTAAGGCTGCTAGTAGATTCTTGATCTCAGCATTGTCTTCTGCTTGCATCTTGGAAGATTCTTCAGATCTCTGCATCCAAGTCTTGATTTTGTTAAAGTTCCTTCAGAGTATCCAACACTACAGAAGTTGAAGGGACATCTGTTGGAGCAGAGGATGGAACAATTTGAGCAGTAACAGGGTTCTCCTTGAACCAATCAAACAGCGTCTCCATGTCTCCAGTCAGAACTACAAATTCCTTAGGAGCATCCAGAGGCTTCTTCGGAGTCCAGACTACCATCGACAGAGGGTTATCAAGGTCCATATCATCAGAATCCAGTTCCATCTCATCTACAAGCGGAGCTTCCTCTAGAGGCTCCCTGTAATACGGAGGGAGATCTGACTTTTTGAAATGTTGCGGATAGCAAGAGTCGTCACCAACTTTTATTTTATTTAGTTAGAAAGGCAAAAAGAACAAGAAAGACCTTTGAAAGATTTTGAGTTCGGGGGGTAGGTTATACAAAGGGAAGGTGTAAGCACCATTTGTATCCATGGTTATCCACGGGCTCTTAATTTCTTAGCTCACTTGTTTGTTTTGAATTGTTTGAAAAGTGTCGTGTGTGAATAGGAAAAGATTTGAATAAGGACTTTAGCTTGTAAAATAAGCGTAGCCTTTTTGAAAGTAATTTGAAAAGGAGGTGTGAAAAGCATTTTGAATTTTTAATAGAATGTGAGTAAGCATTTAAGAACACCTACCCTAAGATTGTCTTTCTTGTTCTTTAAGTCTTTCAGGAGAAAGGGTCTATCCATACCATGAGAGGGCAGGAAGTCTTTTAATTGGATGTGCGGGTCATCGAATCTTCATAGGGGCTATCCATACCATAAAGAGGGTAGGAAGTCCTACAAGAAATGAATAGTCATAAAGGCAACCAGTAAGGATACTTTAGCCATCGAAGGGACGATCACCATTTAATCGAGGGACTAGATCATTTATACCGAAGGCGTCGTCGAAAGGACTATGATCTTTGAATCGGAGGGATGTGGTGATTTTGAATCGAAGGCAGCAAGCTAAGGTATCCCCATATCCGAGCAACTTGACTATTTTTGATCGAGAAGGCAGCATAAGAGTGGTTACCTTAAAGGTGTGTGTGTGGCAATCATGTGATAGTAATCAGATATTTATCTTTGAATTTAATGTTAGTTACATTCGATTAATTATCTTGCACTCTCTAGGATCACTAACCATGTAATTAAAATAAAGGCAGAATTTAAAAGTCCTACGCTATTACAATAAACACCTGTGGGTAGAAAAATAAAGGCAAGAAAATAAAATCCTAACTCTATTACAATAAACACCTGCAGAGGCAAAATGATAGAAACCCTAAGCTATTACAAGGCTTTAGGGCAGATACAAAAATTAGACAAATGAATAAAACAAACATTGTAAAAGGCAAACCCTAAATGGGGAACATGTTAACCATGGTTAACAGAATAAATAAGACAAGGCGAATGAAACGAGGCAAAAGAGCAAACCCCAAATGGGGACAAATTAACCACAGTTAATAGAAATAAACCAATAAGGCAAGGCGAGAGGCAAACCCCAAATGGGGCAAAGTTAACCATGGTTGATAAAAAGAAACAAGTTAAAAAACTAAATTGATTATTAAACCTAATTAAAACCTAAATTAATTGACTCAATTATTCTAAAATTAAATTATTAAACTATCCAAAAATTAATTAACCTAAAATTAATCCTAAATATTAATTAAATCTTAATATTAACCTAATTAACTAAAATTAATTTTAAAAAGAATGAATAAAAAGAATTTAAAATAGAATAAAGAAAAAGAGAGAAAACATAAGTAACAATAAAAGAAAGAAAAAGGAACCAGGAATAGGTGGCGCTGGATTAGATGCTGCAGGCTCTTGATGGTTCATGGTATGCCCACAGTCTCTGGCGCGTTAGATCTATCTGTACACGTATCTGACGGTAGATGGAAAGGTTTCATAGTGGGCGCATGTAGGACTGCGTATACATGATCTGTAAGCAAGTGTAAACAAGAAAAAAATTTATAAAACACAAGAGCCACCCAGGGATCGAACCCATGGTATTACAATTACCAACACTCCATCATTCCACCTAGGCTGCACGTTTAAACTATTAGTTAAGCCAAACGTCACGTTAAAAAAGGAAAACGCGTTGATTCTTAAGATAAGTCAAACCGGGCCCACATTCCTTTACGTTTCCACCAATGATAGAGGGAGAGAGATGCTGCCATTGTTGACTGACGAATGAGGTTGCTGGAAAGTGCCACGTCCTTGATCGTCTTTTCCAAAGAAACAGAGCCGCCGGGCCGGTGCGATTTCGGTTGTCTTCTTTGGCAGAGCTAATGACCAAAACCTGCGAAAATTATCAAAACAGAAAAAGAAACCACCCATATCCCATAAATCGGGGGCCACGAATCTAATGGTATGGTTAGTTTCATCTAAAATAACCTGCAATTAAGGGAACGAATGCGGAGGTTCTTGATGCCCTAGCAATGGCTTTTCGCGATACAGGCCTCGAATCTCACATGTAAAACGTTGGACCTGTTCTAAAGGAGGTCCTGAACACGAATGAACAAATCAAACATGTTTACAAAGCATAAATCAACAAACTCGAATTCAAAACTTTTACCCCACCGGTGACACTTGAATGGCTTGATTTAGGATGCTTTGGCCTTGGTAATCTGAATGGGACGGCTTCCTGGGACCTCCAGGGAGATGTCTGAATACTTATCTCTAGCTGATACTCGCTGAAGTAAATTTTTTTGTTGTGCCCTAGTTTGGAGAAACTTTTCTTTTTGTGAAATCCTATTTTTCTTCCCTTCCCCCCCCGCCCGTGGCTGCAATATAACCAGTATATATATAAGGATTAATTAGGTCAAGTTTAGGGCTTGGGTATTTGCTTGTGAAGTTCTTTGAAAATTTGAAGAAATTATAATTTTAAATCCTTCTATTTTTGGATATTTCTTTACAACACCATGCTAGCACGAATTTGGATCCTTATCGGGCTTCTCTTGGGCCTTTGGATGATTAACAATAAAACCATATGATTTAATTCACTTATCTCATATTTTATTTAATTTATTTTGCCATATGGGTTTAAAGGTCCTTGTTTGAGTCATATGTATGTTTGAAACCCAAAACCTAAGCCCAAGAACTCAAGATATCAAAATTCTCCATTTTACCTTAGGTGTAATTTCTCAAAATCGACCAACTTGTGCAAGCCATAACTCGTTCAATTTCGGTCAGATGAGGATGATCTAGGGCTTTTTGGAAAGCTCAGGATGTCTTCTACAAGCCACTTTGGAACATATTTTTCATTTGGAGATTTTATCTTGATGATATGGCTCCTGACAAAAAACTGCTTTGTGCGAGCTTCTAGAAGGGCCTGTAATGTTTTGACTTATATCTCTTAGGCGGAAGCATTTCTTGACCTTGGGCCCAACATCAAAGTTGTAGAGAATTGAATTTCCTTGAGAATGAGCTTTGGTTGGGGAATTTCTAAGAAAGTATCAGAGAGATATCATCGGTCAAAGTTGGGTTGGCTTTTACCTGGAAACCCTAATTTAGAAACTTGTCCTTTTGTTGATTTCTGAGCTTTCCTTGATGAATCATGATCAATCCTTGATCAAATGATGAATGATACCTCAAATAAGGATGATGACAAAAAATCAGGTGTTTTGACTGTACTTTGACCACAATTGACTTTTAGGCAAAACTAGTCGACTGTTGACTTGGGAATCAAGGCTTGAAATTTGGCATGAAGATCCTTTGAAGCATGTGAGAGGCCATGAGGTCCACATGAGGTCTTAGAACTTGATTTGATCTTTGAGAGAAGCTAAAACCCTAATTGGATCTTGTTGCTTAGGAAGGAGTAAGTGTGCTCAGTTCATATATTGTCTTGACCAATTGAGAGTCAGGCGGGTCAAAATATCTTGGAACATGATGGGAAAATTTTGGGGTATGACACTCCCAGTTCAAGATGGGGTGAAAATATCTCCCATTACCATACTCCAGAGCCAGTCCAGCAGGACCAGGAGCAGCAGCAAGACAGTCGTTTTGGAGATCCAGAAAGTCTATTTTTATATCCTCAAAGAAATCCTTCCAGAGCTTTCCAGCAGCCATATGATCCAGCTTGGAGTCATAGGCAACCTTTAGATAATTTAACCCAGTCTGTACCTTATGTTTTAATAATTGAAAACACATATCAACAGAAGGTAGGGTTAGGTTGGGTCTCATGAAGGAAATTTTTTCATGGGGGTGAGAGATGAGATATGGGGAAGAGGGTCTTTCAAACAGAAAAAAAGTGTTTGAAGAGGATGAGGGGTTAAAGGATTCTGCTTCGTTGTCAGAGTCTAAGACTACATCAACTGGTTCAGATGAAGGATTTTTAGGGGTAGGTTCAGAGGGGCGGTGTTTGTGAATGAGAGAGTCAGATGATGATGGTGATGATAGGTCATAAAAGTTACAGAAGGTGGGAATGTCAACTTCTGGGTGGGGATCAGATAATGGTGAGGTGGGTTGAGGTTGAGGTTCAGAAGGTTTGGGTTGAGAAGGTTAAGGTTGAGCAGAAGAGAAAATGTTTTCATTAGGTAGAGGTGGGAAAATGGTGTTCAAAGGTTGTGGATTAAGAATGGGTTCAGAGGAATGAATAGGCTGTTTGCCTTTAGAGTGGGTGGAAGCAGAAGGTTGAGATTTAGTGGATTGTTTGGTGGCTTTAGGAATGATCTTGTTCTTTAGAAATGATCTTGTTCTGATGGGATCTTCTTTCTTTCCAATTATAACATCTTCTAGATGAGCAGAGTTAATTCTTGAAGATCTTCTGAGTGTTGGCTCTCCATATATTCTGAGATTCTCTAAAGAAGCTGCAACTTGATCTTCTGACACTTCCTTTCCTTTGGGCTCTTCATGATCTGGATCAGGAATGTCTATATCTGCAAAATTCTCATTCTGCTTTGGCTTTTCAATGCCAAGCTTATCATCAAATCTGATATAGATTGATTCCTCAAGTATCAGAGTTTAAGTATTGTATACTTTGTAGCCCTTTTAGCCTTCAGAATATCCAAGATGGAAACACTTCTGAGCTTTGGAGTCAAACTTGTTCAGATGATCATTAGTATTCAGAATATAACAAACACATCCAAATGGATGGAAATATGAAATGTTGGGTTTTCTGTTCTTCCACAATTCATAAGGAGTCTTATTGAGAATAGGCCTAATGGAGATTCTATTCTGAATATAACATGTTGTGTTAATTGCTTCTTCCAAGAAATGCTTAGCCATATTAGTCTCATTGATCATGGTTCTGGCCATTTCTTGGAGAGTCCTATTCTTTCGTTCTACAACTCCATTTTGTTGTGGAGTTCTAAGACAAGAGAAATCATGGGCAATACCATTTTCTTTGAAATAAATTTCAAAGAATCTGTTCTCAAATTCGCCACCATGATCACTTCTGACTTTTATGATTTTACATTCCTTTTCAGATTGAATCTGATTGCAGAAGTCAAAGAACTTTACCCATGTCCATCTTCTGTAGTCATTTACAATGACCTATATATCTGCAAAATCCTTGATCAAATGATGAATGATACCTCAAAAAAAGGATGTTGACAAAAAATCAGGTGTTTTGACTGTACTTTGACCACAATTGACTTTTAGGCAAAACTAGTCGACTGTTGACTATCTGAGCTATTGATTGAGTAATCTTGGGAATCAAGGCTTGAAATTTGGCATGAAGATCCTTTGAAGCATGTGAGAGGCCATGAGGTCCACATGAGGTCTTAGAACTTGATTTGATCTTTGAGAGAAGCTAAAACCCTAATTGGATCTTGTTGCTTAGGAAGGAGTAAGTGTGCTCAGTTCATATATTGTCTTGACCAATTGAGAGTCAGGCGGGTCAAAATATCTTGGAACATGATGGGAAAATTTTGGGGTATGACACTCCCAGTTCAAGATTGGGTGAAAATATCTCCCATTACCATACTCCAGAGCCAGTCCAGCAGGACCAGGAGCAGCAGCAAGACAGTCGTTTTGGAGATCCAGAAAGTCTATTTTTATATCCTCAAAGAAATCCTTCCAGAGCTTTCCAGCAGCCATATGATCCAGCTTGGAGTCATAGGCAACCTTTAGATAATTTAACCCAGTCCGTACCTTATGTTTTAATAATTGAAAACACATATCAACAGAAGGTAGGGTTAGGTTGGGTCTCATGAAGGAAATTTTTTCATGGGGGTGAGAGATGAGATATGGGGAAGAGGGTCTTTCAAACAGAAAAAAAGTGTTTGAAGAGGATGAGGGGTTAGAGGATTCTTCTTCGTTGTCAGAGTCTAAGACTACATCAACTGGTTCAGATGAAGGATTTTTAGGGGTAGGTTCAGAGGGGCGGTGTTTGTGAATGAGAGAGTCAGATGATGATGGTGATGATAGGTCATAAAAGTTACAGAAGGTGGGAATGTCAACTTCTGGGTGGGGATCAGATAATGGTGAGGTGGGTTGAGGTTGAGGTTCAGAAGGTTTGGGTTGAGAAGGTTGAGGTTGAGCAGAAGAGAAAATGTTTTCATTAGGTAGAGGTGGGAAAATGGTGTTCAAAGGTTGTGGATTAAGAATGGGTTCAGAGGAATGAATAGGCTGTTTGCCTTTAGAGTGGGTGGAAGCAGAAGGTTGAGATTTAGTGGATTGTTTGGTGGCTTTAGGAATGATCTTGTTCTTTAGAAATGATCTTGTTCTGATGGGATCTTCTTTCTTTCCAATTATAACATCTTCTAGATGAGCAGAGTTAATTCTTGAAGATCTTCTGAGTGTTGGCTCTCCATATATTCTGAGATTCTCTAAAGAAGCTGCAACTTGATCTTCTGACACTTCCTTTCCTTTGGGCTCTTCATGATCTGGATCAGGAATGTCTATATCTGCAAAATTCTCATTCTGCTTTGGCTTTTCAATGCCAAGCTTATCATCAAATCTGATATAGATTGATTCCTCAAGTATCAGAGTTTAAGTATTGTATACTTTGTAGCCCTTTTAGCCTTCAGAATATCCAAGATGGAAACACTTCTGAGCTTTGGAGTCAAACTTGTTCAGATGATCATTAGTATTCAGAATATAACAAACACATCCAAATGGATGGAAATATGAAATGTTGGGTTTTCTGTTCTTCCATAATTCATAAGGAGTCTTATTGAGAATAGGCCTAATGGAGATTCTATTCTGAATATAACATGTTGTGTTAATTGCTTCTTCCAAGAAATGCTTAGCCATATTAGTCTCATTGATCATGGTTCTGGCCATTTCTTGGAGAGTCCTATTCTTTCGTTCTACAACTCCATTTTGTTGTGGAGTTCTAAGACAAGAGAAATCATGGGCAATACCATTTTCTTTGAAATAAATTTCAAAGAATCTGTTCTCAAATTCGCCACCATGATCACTTCTGACTTTTATGATTTTACATTCCTTTTCAGATTGAATCTGATTGCAGAAGTCAAAGAACTTTACCCATGTCCATCTTCTGTAGTCATTTACAATGACCTATATATCTGCAAAATCCTTGATCAAATGATGAATGATACCTCAAAATAAGGATGTTGACAAAAAATCAGGTGTTTTGACTGTACTTTGACCACAATTGACTTTTAGGCAAAACTAGTCGACTGTTGACTATCTGAGCTATTGATTGAGTAATCTTGGGAATCAAGGCTTGAAATTTGGCATGAAGATCCTTTGAAGCATGTGAGAGGCCATGAGGTCCACATGAGGTCTTAGAACTTGATTTGATCTTTGAGAGAAGCTAAAACCCTAATTGGATCTTGTTGCTTTGGAAGGAGTAAGTGTGCTCAGTTCATATATTGCCTTGACCAATTGAGAGTCAGGCGGGTCAAAATATCTTGGAACATGATGGGAAAATTTTGGGGTATGACACTCCCAGTTCAAGATGGGGTGAAAATATCTCCCATTACCATACTCTAGAGCCAGTCCAGCAGGACCAGGAGCAGCAGCAAGACAGTCATTTTGGAGATCCAGAAAGTCTATTTTCATATCCTCAAAGAAATCCTTCCAGAGCTTTCCAGCAGCCATATGATCCAGCTTGGAGTCATAGGCAACCTTTAGATAATTTAACCCAGTCCGTACCTTATGTTTTAATAATTGAAAACACATATCAACAGAAGGTAGGGTTAGGTTGGGTCTCATGAAGGAAATTTTTTCATGGGGGTGAGAGATGAGATATGGGGAAGAGGGTCTTTCAAACAGAAAAAAAGTGTTTGAAGAGGATGAGGGGTTAGAGGATTTTGCTTCGTTGTTAGAGTCTAAGACTACAACAACTGGTTCAGATGAAGGATTTTTAGGGGTAGGTTCAGAGGGGCGGTGTTTGTGAATGAGAGAGTCAGATGATGATGGTGATGATAGGTCATAAAAGTTACAGAAGGTGGGAATGTCAACTTCTGGGTGGGGATCAGATAATGGTGAGGTGGGTTGAGGTTGAGGTTCAGAAGGTTTGGGTTGAGAAGGTTGAGGTTGAGCAGAAGAGAAAATGTTTTCATTAGGTAGAGGTGGGAAAATGGTGTTCAAAGGTTGTGGATTAAGAATGGGTTCAGAGGAATGAATAGGCTGTTTGCCTTTAGAGTGGGTGGAAGCAGAAGGTTGAGATTTAGTGGATTGTTTGGTGGCTTTAGGAATGATCTTGTTGTTAGAACAAGATTTGTTCTTATCAATTATCTTAGTTTTGATGATAACAATAATATGAATTTTGCTTAAGATAATATGGTACTCTAATCCAATGCAATTTCCCTTTCAGGAAATATATAAAGAGTACGCATAATTCAGCGCTCAGAAGTTGTGTCTCAAATGGTTCAGCATGCAACATCAGAACATGGTCTGGCAAGACATCAGAAGATGGTCGAAGCAGAATCAGAACATGGGTCTATGGAAGCATCAGAAGAACATGAGATCAGAAGCACTGAAGATCAGAAGATGGTATCACGCTCAGAAGCACTTCAAGGTCAGAAGATCAGAAGATGCTATGCACCAAGCTGTTTGACTCTGATGATATTCAAACGTCGTATTCACAAACATCAGATCAGAAGGAAGTACACGTGGCAGACTACGCTGACTGACAAAAGGAACGTTAAAGCTACTAAAGGCAACGTCAGTAGACACAGCGTGAACAAGGCTCGAGGTAGTTGACAAAAGCGTATAACATTAAATGCAATGCTGTACGGAACACGCAAAGCATTAAATGCACTCAACGGTCATCTTCTCAACGCCTATAAATATGAAGTTCTGATGAGAAGCAAGGTTAACGATTCTGCAACAAAACAACTTATATCAAACTTGCTGAAACGCTGTTCAAATCTAAACTCAGAATCTTCATCTTCATCAAAGCTCACTACATTGCTGTTGTAATATCTTAGTGAGATTAAGCTTAAACGATTAAGAGAAATATCACAGTTGTGATTATCGCTTTTAAGAAGCATTTGTAAACTCTTGAGTAGATTACATTAAGTTGTAAGGAACTAGAGTGATCGTGTGATCAGTATACTCTAGGAAGTCTTGGCAGTTGGCTGAGCAGTTTGTAACTAGAGTGATCAGGTTGATCAGAATACTCTAGAGGAAGTCTTAGGAGTGAACTAAGCCTAGAGTGATCGTGTTGATCAGTAGACTCTAGAAAAGTCTTAGAGGGTATCTAAGCAGTTGTTCCTGGAGTGATCAGTGTGTGATCAGAAGACTCTGGAAGACTTAGTTGCGGACTAAGTGGAAAACCATTGTAATCCGTGCGATTAGTGGATTAAATCCTCAGTTGAGGTAAATCATCTCTGCGGGGGTGGACTGGAGTAGCTTCGTTAACAGCGAACCAGGATAAAAATAATTGTGCATTTTATTTTTATCGTCCAAGATTTAAAGTCACACTTATTCAATCCCCCCCTTTCTAAGTGTTTTTCTATCCTTCAATTGGCATCAGAGCGCCGGTTCTAAGGTGCAAGCACTTAACCGTGTTTAGAAAAGATTCAGGAAGAGAAAAACGCTTCATTTAAAAGATGGTTGATGAAAGTGAAAAGTCTACACCTACACCTGCATCTACATCTGGCTCTGCTGAGCAATACAACGGTAACAATGGTTATACTAGACCGCCGGTATTTGATGGTGAAAACTTTGAATACTGGAAAGATAAACTGGAAAGTTACTTTCTGGGTCTAGATGGTGATCTATGGGATCTTCTGATGGATGGTTACAAACATCCAGTAAATGCCAGTGGCGCAAAGCTGTCAAGGCAAGAAATGAATGATGATCAAAAGAAGCTTTTCAGGAATCATCATAAATGTAGAACTGTTTTGCTGAATGCTATCTCTCATGCTGAGTATGAGAAGATATCTAACAGGGAAACGGCCTATGACATATATGAGTCCTTGAAAATGACTCATGAAGGAAATGCTCAAGTCAAGGAGACTAAAGCTCTAGCCTTAATCCAGAAGTATGAAGCCTTCAAGATGGAGGATGATGAAGACATTGAAAAGATGTTTTCGAGATTTCAAACTCTGACTGCTGGATTGAGAGTTCTTGACAAAGGATACACCAAGGCTGATCATGTGAAGAAGATCATCAGAAGCTTACCCAGAAGATGGGGTCCGATGGTGACTGCATTCAAGATTGCGAAGAATCTGAATGAAGTTTCTCTGGAAGAGCTTATCAGTGCCTTGAGAAGCCATGAGATTGAGCTGGACGCAAATGAGCCTCAAAAGAAAGGTAAGTCTATTGCATTAAAATCAAATATCAAGAAATGCACTAACGCTTTTCAGGCTAGAGAAGAAGATCCTGAAGAATCAGAATCTGAAGAAGAAGATGAACTGTCCATGATTTCCAGAAGGCTAAATCAACTCTGGAAGACCAAGCAAAGGAAGTTCAGAGGCTTCAGAAGTTCAAGGAAATTTGAACGTGGAGAATCTTCTGATGAAAGAAGATCTGACAAGAAGAAGGTCATGTGCTATGAATGCAATGAGCCTGGACACTACAAGAATGAATGTCCAAATCTTCAGAAGGAAAGTCCCAAGAAGAAGTTTCATAAGAAGAAAGGTCTTATGGCAACCTGGGATGAGTCAGAAGATGATTCAGAAGATGAGCAGGCCAACTGTGCGCTGATGGCTACAGAAGATGACGGATCAGAATCTACATCAGAATCAGATTCTGAAGAGGTATTTTCTAAACTTACTAGAGATGAGTTAGTTTCCGGTCTAACTGAACTTCTGGAACTCAAGTCTCAGATTAGTCTCAAATACAAAAAGCTGAAAAAGCAATTTGAATTTGAAACAAAGAAGCTTGAGTTGGAGAATTCTGAATTAAAAGAAAAACTTTTAAAACTATCCAATAATGTTGGATCTCCTTCTGATTCAGAAAAATCCGCTCCCAGTCTAAACCATATTCTGAAAGAATATGATTTAAGTTTCAGGAAGTTCTTATCTAGAAGTATTGGCAGAAGTCAGCTAGCTTCTATGATATATGCCGTATCTGGAAACAAAAGAGTTGGCATTGGCTATGAGGGTGAAACCCCATACAAACTTGAACCTGTTGATGAAATGAAACTCACATACAAGCCATTGTATGATCAGTTCAAGTATGGCCACTCTCATGATATTAGGCACACTTCACATGCACAAAGTTTTCACATTACACACACTAAGAAGCATGTGACACAACCTAGGAAATATCATGAAACTCACATTAAGAATTATCATGCTGTTCCTCCTATTACTTACAATGTTAAATCCAAGTTCAATCAGAACTTGAGAAAATCTAACAAGAAAGGACCCAAAAAAGATGTGGGTACCTAAGGATAAGATTATTCCTATTGCAGATATCCTTGACTGCAAAAAGGACAAAGCACAACATGTCATGGTACCTGGACTCTGGATGCTCGCGACACATGACAGGAAGAAGGTCTATGTTCCAAGACCTGGTGCTTAAGTCTGGAGGAGAAGTCAAGTTCGGAGGAGATCAGAAGGGCAAGATAATTGGCTCTGGAACTATAAAGTCTGGTAACTCTCCTTCCATCTCTAATGTACTTCTTGTAGAAGGATTAACACATAACCTCTTATCTATCAGTCAATTAAGTGACAATGGTTATGATATAATCTTCAATCAAAAGTCTTGCAAGGCTGTAAATCAGAAGGATGGCTCAATCCTATTTACAGGCAAGAGGAAGAACAACATTTATAAGACAGATCTGCAAGATCTTATGAGTCAGAAGGTGACTTGTCTTATGTCTGTTTCTGAAGAGCAGTGGGTCTGGCACAGGAGATTAGGTCATGCTAGTTTGAGAAAGATCTCTCAGATTAACAAACTGAATCTTGTCAGAGGACTCCCTAATCTGAAATTCCAATCAGATGCTCTTTGTGAAGCATGTCAGAAGGGCAAGTTCTCCAAACCTGCATTCAAGTCTAAGAATGTTGTTTCTACCTCAAGGCCATTAGAACTCTTGCACATTGATCTGTTTAGACTAGTCAAAACAGCATCTGTCAGAGGAAAGAAATATGGATTAGTCATCGTAGATGATTATAGCCGCTGGACATGGGTAAAATTCTTGAAACACAAGGATGAGACTCATTCAGTGTTCTTTGATTTCTGCATTCAGATTCAATCTGAAAAAGAGTGTAAAATCATAAAGGTCAGAAGTGATCATGGTGGTGAATTTGAGAACAAATCCTTTGAAGAATTCTTCAAAGAAAATGGTATCGCCCATGATTTCTCTTGTCCTAGAACTCCACAGCAAAATGGGGTTGTAGAACGAAAGAATAGGACTCTGCAAGAAATGGCCAGAACCATGATCAATGAAACCAATATGGCTAAGCATTTCTGGGCAGAAGCAATAAACACTGCATGCTATATTCAGAATAGAATCTCTATCAGACCTATTCTAAATAAGACTCCCTATGAATTGTGGAAGAATAGAAAGCCCAACATTTCATATTTCCATCCTTTTGGATGTGTATGCTTTATTCTGAACACTAAAGATCATCTTGGTAAGTTTGATTCCAAAGCTCAAAAGTGTTTTCTTCTTGGATATTCTGAACGCTCAAAAGGCTACAGAGTATACAATACTGAAACATTGGTTGTAGAAGAATCAATCAATATCAGGTTTGATGATAAGCTTGGTTCTGAAAAACCAAAGCAGTTTGATAATTTTGCAGGTTATGATATTGACATATCAGAAGTTGTTGAGCCAAGAAGCAACGCATCAGAAGCAGAGCTTCTCAGAAGCAAAGAATCGGAAGATCAAGTATCAGCTTCTCTGGAGGATCTAAGCATTTCTGAAGAACCATCTGTCAGAAGATCATCCAGACTCATCTCTGGTCATTCAGAAGATGTCATTCTTGGAAAGAAGGATGATCCAATCAGAACAAGAGCATTCCTTAGGAACAATGCAGACTGTCAATTAGGTCTTGTATCTTTAATCGAGCCAACTTCTGTTGATCATGCTCTAGAAGATCCAGACTGGATAATTGCTATGCAAGAAGAACTAAATCAGTTTACAAGGAATGATGTTTGGGATCTTGTTCCTAGACCAGATGGATTCAATATAATTGGTACAAAATGGGTCTTCAGAAACAAGCTCAGTGAGAAAGGTGAAGTGGTAAGGAACAAAGCCAGACTGGTGGCTCAGGGTTATAGTCAGCAAGAAGGGATTGACTATACAGAAACTTTTGCACCAGTGGCCAGGTTAGAGTCTATTCGTCTATTAATTTCTTTTGCCACTCAACATAACATCACTCTCTATCAGATGGATGTTAAGAGTGCCTTCTTAAATGGTTATATAGATGAAGAAGTTTATGTCCACCAACCTCCTGGTTTTGAAGACTCTATGTCTCCTAATCATGTTTTTAAACTAAAGAAATCATTATATGGATTGAAGCAAGCTCCCAGAGCTTGGTATGAACGTTTAAGTTCTTTCCTTCTGGATAATGGTTTCACTAGAGGAAAAGTGGACACTACTCTCTTTTGTAAAACCTTTAAAAAGGATATTTTAATCTGTCAAATATATGTAGATGATATTATTTTTGGAACATCTAATGCTACACTTGGAAAGGAGTTTGCTAAGTCTATGCAGGCTGAGTTTGAAATGAGCATGATGGGAGAACTCAAGTATTTCCTTGGAATACAAATAAATCAAACATCAGAAGGAACGTATGTTCATCAAACCAAGTATGTGAAGGAACTTCTGAAGAAGTTTAATCTTCTGGACTGCAAAGAAGCCAAAACTCCTATGCATCCAACATGCATCCTAGGTAAGGATGAGGTAAGTAAGAAGGTAGATCAGAAGTTATACAGAGGTATGATTGGATCTCTTCTATATTTGACTGCTTCTAGACCTGACATTCTGTTCAGTGTTTGTTTGTGTGCTAGATTCCAATCAGATCCTAGAGAATCTCATTTAACTGCTGTTAAGAGAATTCTAAGGTATCTGAAAGGTACTACTAATGTTGGTTTAGTTTACAGAAAATCTAACGAATACAACTTAGTAGGATTCTGTGATGCTGATTATGCTGGAGACAGAATTGAAAGAAAAAGTACTTCAGGAAGTTGCCAATTTCTTGGAAGTCATCTGATCTCCTGGTACAGCAAGAAGCAAGCAACCATTGCTCTATCAACAACAGAAGCAGAATATGTCGCAGCTGCTGGTTGTAGTACACAGATGCTCTGGATGAAGAGTCAGTTGGAAGATTATCAGATATTTGAGAGTAACATTCCTATATTCTGTGATAATACTTCTGCTATATGTTTATCTAAGAATCCTATTCTTCATTCAAAAGCTAAACATATTGAGATAAAACATCATTTCATAAGGGACTATGTTCAGAAGGGTGTTATTTCTTTAAACTTTGTGGATACAGACCATCAATGGGCTGATATCTTTACAAAACCCCTGGCTGAAGATAGGTTTAAGTTCATTCTGAAGAACATCAGTATGGATTTATGCCCAGAATGAGAAGATGAGAAGTTCTCATGTATGAGTATCTTCTGAAATGAATGTGGAACATTTTTTTTATCAGAAGTTCTGATTGAATTCTTTTAGAAATTATGATTCGGTTATTACTAACGTTTCATTGTCTAAGTTGATTCAGAACCTCTTTTAAAGCAAAACAGCTGTTACGTTTTATCTCGGGATGGTAAACCTGTCGTTACTATTCATGGATAAGCGCGCGTGCAGTTGAAGGGACGCCGACCATAGGTATCTGTGCTAGTCACCTCATTTGTCTTTATTATCTCTCCTCACGTCACGTAACATTAAATGCTAGTCATCATTCGTTTCATTTTATTTTCTTTTAAATACTCTTCAAAATGGTTTTTGGTTTCCTATCTCTTTGTTTTCCTCTTAAAGTTTTTTTTTTCTCTCTCTCTCTCTCTCGTTTTTCATTTCGTCTCTCAAAACCTAGCGTTCACCCTAAGCCTGTTGTAGCTCCATGACTCAAAGGCGACAGATCTCTGTGCATCTCGGGATGACTCTTCTAATACCTCTCAAGTCAGATCCTTCTTTGATGTTGTTATCAACTTTCATCCAAAGACAGAAGACTTTCTTGAGTTGTGGGAAGATATGCTCAACTTCTATGTTGAGTTTCTTGACCGAATATTGTATTTTTTATTTTTGTAGTCATTTCCTCTTTGGAAATTCTACTTTGTATTTGCTAGGAATGTTTCTCATCTTGTTAAACATAGGAACCTTTTGTAATATCTTTTGATTATCAATGAAAAGTTTCTTTGTGTTTTACATTCCAGTAAATGCTTTCTTTTGTCGTTTTATGCATCTGAATCTTTTTAAATATTCTTTTTGATGTTATGACAAAAAGGGGGAGAAGATAAATGATAAATGTTTTGATTAAATCCATCAGTGGCTGGGTAAAGGCTCCCACACATTCACTAACAAGAACTGCAAGTTCTATATGGTTTAAGAGTTTTGCAGGTACACAGAAGTGAAGTGAATCTTCAGAAGCAAAACCATAAGAAGCGTTATTCTGTAAAAGGAATAAGCTCTTGGAAACTGAAGCAAGCTGAGTGCTGTCAAGCTTCAGAGATCAGAAGCAAGAAAGAAGAATGAATCAGAAGCACTGATAATAGAATTTGAATATCATTGTCTATCCTGTTCTGACAAAATTCTATTTGCTCTGATACATATAATGTTATGGATCTGATACATTATTTGCTCTGATACATTATATCAGCCTATATGGCTCTGATACATATAATGTGTTCAAACATACATTTTATGTTTTAACTCGTTCATGCTGACTTTTGTCGTTTAGTTTTTTGTTCTGTAACATTTCAGGATGTAGAGATGCTCTGATGATGCTCTGGTACATTCAACAATGTTCTGATACAAATCTAGCATGAAGTGATGTTGGTAGACATTCAAAGTTCTGAAGCTATCCGAGGGAAGCAGAAATCAGAAGATGTGAATGTTCTAGAAGATCCAGAAAACTCAAGTTCTGAAGCTGTCCTGAATGGAAGCAGAAATCAGAAGCTGTGAATGTTCTGAAGATCAAAGAAATTCAAGTTCTGAAGCTGTCCACGATGGAAGCAGGAATCAGAAGCTGTGAGTGTTATAAGGATCTAAAGAAATTCAAGTCCTGAAGCTGTCCAATGGAAGCAGAAATCAGAAGCTATGAATTCTCTGAAGGCAGAAGCTTATATGATCGTCTCTACCGAAATAATCAGGGAAGTCTTTTATCAAAGTTCTTCGAGTATTTATTTCAGGGGGAGATTATTTATCTCAGGGGGAGATTGTTAATCTCAGGGGGAGACATACTCATATGCTTATGCTATAGCTGTGTAATTTGTCTTTTGCCGTCTACTCTTTCTGATCGCAAATTCATATCATTTATATATGTTTTTGTCATCATCAAAAAGGGGGAGATTGTTAGAACAAGATTTGTTCTTATCAATTATCTTAGTTTTGATGATAACAATAATATGAATTTTGCTTAAGATAATATGGTACTCTAATCCAATGCAATTTCCCTTTCAGGAAATATATAAAGAGTACGCATAATTCAGCGCTCAGAAGTTGTGTCTCAAATGGTTCAGCATGCAACATCAGAACATGGTCTGGCAAGACATCAGAAGATGGTCGAAGCAGAATCAGAACATGGGTCTATGGAAGCATCAGAAGAACATGAGATCAGAAGCACTGAAGATCAGAAGATGGTATCACGCTCAGAAGCACTTCAAGGTCAGAAGATCAGAAGATGCTATGCACCAAGCTGTTTGACTCTGATGATATTCAAACGTCGTATTCACAAACATCAGATCAGAAGGAAGTACACGTGGCAGACTACGCTGACTGACAAAAGGAACGTTAAAGCTACTAAAGGCAACGTCAGTAGACACAGCGTGAACAAGGCTCGAGGTAGTTGACAAAAGCGTATAACATTAAATGCAATGCTGTACGGAACACGCAAAGCATTAAATGCACTCAACGGTCATCTTCTCAACGCCTATAAATATGAAGTTCTGATGAGAAGCAAGGTTAACGATTCTGCAACAAAACAACTTATATCAAACTTGCTGAAACGCTGTTCAAATCTAAACTCAGAATCTTCATCTTCATCAAAGCTCACTACATTGCTGTTGTAATATCTTAGTGAGATTAAGCTTAAACGATTAAGAGAAATATCACAGTTGTGATTATCGCTTTTAAGAAGCATTTGTAAACTCTTGAGTAGATTACATTAAGTTGTAAGGAACTAGAGTGATCGTGTGATCAGTATACTCTAGGAAGTCTTGGCAGTTGGCTGAGCAGTTTGTAACTAGAGTGATCAGGTTGATCAGAATACTCTAGAGGAAGTCTTAGGAGTGAACTAAGCCTAGAGTGATCGTGTTGATCAGTAGACTCTAGAAAAGTCTTAGAGGGTATCTAAGCAGTTGTTCCTGGAGTGATCAGTGTGTGATCAGAAGACTCTGGAAGACTTAGTTGCGGACTAAGTGGAAAACCATTGTAATCCGTGCGATTAGTGGATTAAATCCTCAGTTGAGGTAAATCATCTCTGCGGGGGTCGACTGGAGTAGCTTCGTTAACAGCGAACCAGGATAAAAATAATTGTGCATTTTATTTTTATCGTCCAAGATTTAAAGTCACACTTATTCAATCCCCCCCTTTCTAAGTGTTTTTCTATCCTTCACTTGTTCTTTAGAAATGATCTTGTTCTGATGGGATCTTCTTTCTTTCCAATTATAACATCTTCTAGATGAGCAGAGTTAATTCTTGAAGATCTTCTGAGTGTTGGCTCTCCATATATTCTGAGATTCTCTAAAGAAGCTGCAACTTGATCTTCTGACACTTCCTTTCCTTTGGGCTCTTCATGATCTGGATCAGGAATGTCTATATCTGCAAAATTCTCATTCTGCTTTGGCTTTTCAATGCCAAGCTTATCATCAAATCTGATATAGATTGATTCCTCAAGTATCAAAGTTTCAGTATTGTATACTTTGTAGCCCTTTTAGCCTTCAGAATATCCAAGATGGAAACACTTCTGAGCTTTGGAGTCAAACTTGTTCAGATGATCATTAGTATTCAGAATATAACAAACACATCCAAATGGATGGAAATATGAAATGTTGGGTTTTCTGTTCTTCCACAATTCATAAGGAGTCTTATTGAGAATAGGCCTAATGGAGATTCTATTCTGAATATAACATGTTGTGTTAATTGCTTCTTCCAAGAAATGCTTAGCCATATTAGTCTCATTGATCATGGTTCTGGCCATTTCTTGGAGAGTCCTATTCTTTCGTTCTACAACTCCATTTTGTTGTGGAGTTCTAAGACAAGAGAAATCATGGGCGATACCATTTTCTTTGAAATAAATTTCAAAGAATCTATTCTCAAATTTGCCACCATGATCACTTCTGACTTTTATGATTTTACATTCCTTTTCAGATTGAATCTGATTGCAGAAGTCAAAGAACTTTACCCATGTCCATCTTCTGTAGTCATTTACAATGACCTATCCATATTTCTTCCCTCTGATTGATGTTGTTTTGACTCGGCCACATAGATCAATGTGCAGAAGTTCTAAAGGCCTAGAAGAGGAAACAACATTTTTAAACTTAAACGCAGGTTTTGAAAACTTCCCTTTCTGACATGCTTCACAAAGAGCATCTGATTTATATTTCAGATTGGGGAGTCCTCTGACCAGATTGAGTTTGTTAATCTGAGAAATCTTAAGATCTGAAAGATCAATCTTATAAATGTTGTTCTTTCTTTTGTGTGTAAATAGGATTGAACCATCCTTTTGACTAACAACTCTACAGGACCTTTGATTAAAGATTATGTCATAACCATTCTCACTTAATTGACTTATGGACAATAAATTTTGAGCTAATCCATCTACTAAAAGAACATTAGTTATAGAGGGAGAATTACCAATACATATGGTTCCAGAGCCTATGATTTTTCCCTTCTGGTTCCATCCAACCTTCACTTCTCCTCCAGATCTAACTTCCAGACTTTGGAACATAGACCTTCTTCCCGTCATGTGACGTGAGCACCTAGAGTCCAGGTACCATGACATGTTTGTCTTTTGTACTTTGAAAGAGATCTGCAACAGGAATTATCTTATCCTTAGGTACCCACATTCTTTTGGGTCCTTTGGGGTTCGTCCTTCTCATGTTCTGATTGAACTGAGATTTTACAAAATTTTTTTTTAGAATGTGCAACAGCATGTTTCTTTGAGTGTGTGATATGGAAACTATTAGAGTGTGATGTGTGTTTGAAATCATGAAAATGACCATACTTAAACTGTTTATACAATGGTTTGTATTTCAATGACCATTTTATCAACAGGTTCTAGTTTATATGGGATTTCTCCCTCAAAACCTATACCTATCCTTTTGTTTCCACTAACACCATATATCATAGAGGCTAGCTAACTTCTGCCTATAGCTCTAGATAAGAACGTTCTGAAGCTCAAGTCATATTCTTTCAGAATATTGCTAGTGCTTTGAAAAGACATGTCTGAACTTGAAGATGTTTTCAAAGATTCAACATCTTTAGTTAATTTTAAAACCTTTTGTTTAAGTTCAGAGTTTTCTATTTCAAATCTATTAGTTTCAGATGCAAAAAATTTTTTGAGCTTTTTGTATTTGAGACTAAGTTTACTCTTGACTTCCAAAAGTTCTGATAAGCTAGAAACTAAGTCTTCTCTAGTGAGTTCAGAAAATACCTCTTCAGAGTCTGAATCAGAAGTAGATTCTTCTTCAGCATCAATTGTTGCCATGAGTGCTATGTTGGCTTGTTCATCTTCAAAGTCTGACTCATGATCAGATGAATCAGAGTCATCCCATGTAGCCATCATGCCTTTCTTCTTTTCAAACTTCTTTCTAGGCTTTTCCCTCTGAAGCTTAGGACATTCATTCTGGAAGTGTCCAGGTTCTTTGCATTCATAGCACACTACCTTCTTCTTGCCAGATCTTCTGTGTTCAGAAGATTCTCCCTTTTTCAGGTTTCTTGAAGTTTTTGAATCTTCTCAGCTTGCTCTTCCAGAGTTGATTCACCCTTCTGGATATGAGAGACAATTCATCTTCTTCTTCTGACTCTGATTCGTCAGATCCTTCTTCTTCTTCCTGAAAAGCATTAGCACAATGTTTATTTTTAGATTTTAAAGCAATAGACTTACCTTTCTTCTGAGGCTCATTTGCATCAAGCTCAATCTCATGACTCCTCGGAGCACTTATAAGCTCCTCAAGAGATACTTCATTCAAAATCTTTGCAATCTTGAATGCTGTAACCATTGGTCCCCATCTTCTAGGTAGACTTCTAATTATCTTCTTGACGTGATCAGCTTTTGTGTATCCCTTGTCAATAACTCTTAATCCAGCAGTCAGAGTCTGGAATTTGGAAAACATTGCTTCAATATTTTCATCATCTTCCATTCTGAAAGCTTCATACTTCTGGATGAGAGCCAGAGCTTTTGTCTCCTTGACTTGTGCATTTCCTTCATGAATCATCTTCAGAGATTCAAAAATATCACGAGCAGTTTCCCTGTTTTTGATATTCTCATACTCAGCATGTGAAATGGCATTTAACAATATAGTCATTGCTTTGTGGTGATTTTTGAACTCTTTCTTTTGCTCATCACTCATAGCCTGTCTAGTAATCTTGACTCCACGAGTAGCTACCGAGTGTGTGTAACCTTCCAACACTAAATCCCATAGATCACCATCTTGACATAAAAAGTAGCTTCAAGCCTATCTTTCCAATATTCAAAGTTGTCACCATTAAAGAATGGTGGTCTATTGAATCCATTAAAGTTATAGTTACCATTGTTGCTTTGTTCAGTATTAGTTGGTGGTGGAGTAGGAGTTGCCATAGCGTGTTTTTCTTCCTGAATCTTTTCTTTAACACTGTTAAGTGTTTGCACCTAGAAACGGCGCTCTGAATAAGGGTTGTTTCTAAAAATGGCAGATAAAAAATAATCACACAGTTATTTTTATCCTGGTTCGTTGTTAGTCAAACTACCTCCAGTCCATCCCTTACAAAGTGATTTACCTCAACTGAGGATTTAATCCACTAATCAACCTTCATTACAATGGTTTTCCACTTAGACAACTTCTAAATCTTCTAGAGTATACAGATCACAACTTGATCACTATAGGAATTCCTTTTGCAAAATTTGTAAACAATATTAGAAGAGTTTAATGTGCTTCTAAATAAGCTATAAACATCAAGTGATTTTTCTCTCAAAATTAAGTTCTAATACTCACTAAGATATTACAAGATTTATGAGGTTGAAGATGAAGTTTCTTTGTAAACAATATTGGTTTTGCGGTATACGCTATGTACTTTACAATAATCATTAATGCATTGCTTACGTTTGTCTTGGTTTATTCCTAGTGTTTTCACTATATTAAAAACTGTGTTTTTACTTGGTTTTATTATTTGTGATATTCAACTTTTGTTCAAAGATGTGTACCGTTAGAGGGGGAATGACGAAAACGATACCACAATCTCATACAGTACGCTTTCGAACAGACCGTGTTGACGATGTACAGGCATTGTTTCAATTCCAATACAGTGGAGATATAAGGATGTTAGTTGTAACGCCCCGAATTTAATTAATTAGTTAATTAAAATATTTAAGAATTTAATCATTGGATTTTATCGAAGTTCGTGGATCAATCGGAATTGTCGGTATTATTTTGGGAAGCGTATTTGGATTATTAAGTTAAAGTCGGATTTTATTCGATTAGTCGGAGAATTAATAAAGTTGAAATGTTATTTTATTGATGAGCTTAAAAATAACTTTGGGTTTAATTTGAGTTGTTGTGAAGTAAGGAGGGGGTATGTCACTTAGGCCCAATTAAGTTATTTAAGTGATTAAATAAAATAACCTTACTATGTTGGATTTAGAATTGGAAGAAGGAAGAGCTATCATAACACAAAGAGGAATAGGGTTTGGAGGAGAGATGAAGAAGAGAGCCATGGCGGAAGACAAAAGCTAGAGGAAGTCCAATTTTCACAGCAAGTTTCTGCAGTGAGACACCTTAGTACAACAGACGTTTCTCCCAATCCAACCGTTGGATCGTCGCGGTTCTTGGACACAACGTTTCAGACTCGTAGAGGTAACTTCTGACCGGAGCGATTTTCGTTTTGATGATTTTAAGTCCGTCTGGCAAAGCGATTTCCGAACAGGTTTTTGGTGCGTCTCTGCATGTTGTTAGAAAAGATTTTCGGAGAAAAGTTGGAAGCGGCGGCATAAGCTATGGCAACCGTGAGAGTAGAGCAATCTCATATCCAAGGTAAGGGTGGGGTTCTAGCTCTATAAACGGGATTATGATGAATGATATGTGGGGGTTATGGTTGTATGATTGCCTCGGTTTTGTGTGTTGTGATTGTATTGTTGAATGTTGAAATGGATTGACGTCGGTGAATAAGGTTATAAAAGTTCAATCAATGGTTGTGGGAAATTAACCTAGGGTTTATAATTATTATTATTGAGGAATTAGTTGTAGAAAATTGCTAGATGTTGGTGGAGTATAACTATAATATTGCTATGTTCCTGTGATGATCGAAATTGAACTTTACTAGAAACGAAGGAAGAAAATTGAGTTTTAATTTTGTTGGAAGATGCTGTCAGCGCAGGTAAGCGCCAAGGTTTGGACGCGGCGCGAATTGAAGGTTTCTGTGGTGTTCGCGGCGCAAAGAGAGGTTCGCGGCGCGTGCTATACGAGTTTTAGAAATATATTTTGATTTCTGGCTGTTGATGTTTAATGTTGGTTGTTGGGATCAAGCCTTAGTAGGATTAACTTGAGAAGAATTATAATTATTATTAGTGAAGAAATTGGTTTAAATTAATTAGAATATTATACCGTTGGAGTTGATTAATTTAATTAGTAGAAATTATAGTGATGATTCTTAGTGATGAGATATGTAGTTAATGGATTAAGTTGTATAAAGATGGAATTGGTGTGAAGAAGAAATAGCAGTAATAATAACGATGATATATGTAGCAGGCTGAATTAGTAGCATAATTGGAATTAATAATAGAACTAACGAATAGTAGAATTGGAATTAGAATGATAAGAATTGTTGATAGTAGATTAATTAATAAATTGAAGAAACCTAGATGTTTATGGGCTGTTTTGTAATGATTAAGTTGATGCAATTGATGCATGTTTAAGTTGTTGTTTTCGTTGTTGTTGTTCTGGTTGTTGTTGTTGTTGTTGATACGTTGATTAAGTTGCAGGTCTTATGATCAATGTTGTTTAAGTTATTGATGATGCGTTGATTAAGTTGCAGGTCTTATGACAAAGGTTGATTAAGTTGTTTGTGGTTGTTGCATTGTTGTGTTGTGACGTTGTAGTTGTTGTTATTGTTGCATGCATACATTTGCATATTACGTTGGCCTGGATTGGCAAAATGTTTAAGTTGGCCTTGACGGCACCTTTTTAAGTTGGCCTTGATGGCACCTTTTTAAGTTGGCCTTGATGGCACCTGTTTAAGTTGAAATGCCTCGATAACCTGGCATATGTTTAAGTTGGGAGTTCTCCTCCAATGGTACCACATGCATTTGCACAGTTGAGTCGCATTTGAAGTTGTTGTTGTTATTACGTTGTTGTTGTTATTACGTTGTTGTTGTTGTTGTTGTAAGTTGTTGTTGTTATACTTGTTGCTGATAATTGTTATTATACTTGTTGTTGGTAAATAATTATTATAACTGTTGTTGCTATTTGTTATTATAACTGTTGTTTGAATAAGTATGAAGTGGTGAAATTGTATGATCTAATCTTAATATATTATTTATCATACGCTTGTTTATATTGTTGGATATCTCACCCTTCTGAATGATGTTTCCCTACTATGGGAAATTGACAGGTACTCAAGATAGCGGTGGAAGTTTGAAGTGATTTTATGAAGTCTTTAGTTACTGTTAGTTCGAATTGGGTCTTGCTCTGATACGTAGCACTCAGGGGGGTGAACGATTGTCTTTTAATTGTTGTTATAACTATAAGTTGTTAACTTTTAAGTGGAATTTATGAAGTAATATGACGTTGGTGAAGTTATTTTAGTTTAATAAAAATATTATGCGAAATGAAGTTGAATAATTGATATTATTTTTATTAATAAAAGTTGTTTTATTTTTTTAAAAGAGTAAACGGGTTTATCGGTTCGTCCGAGTTATGTGCTATGTATCTATGATATATGTGATTAATTTGCTTGTTGTTTTACGTTGAATGTGACATCCCAATTGTATATTGAATTTCCGCACTCTGATTTTATTAAATACTCGTTGGGTAGATTTGGGGTGTTACATTAGTCCCTCGTCAACCCCTTTGAGCCTAAGAAGTAGGAGTTTTCCTTCACGTACAAAATAAAAACCCTCGAAATATAACCTGGGGTATGGTAGACGCTCAGCTAACTTAACTATTCTGAATTGTTCCTTTGAACATAATCGCCGATGGTTCCCCGTTATCATTAAGGCTGGCAGTCAATATCTGCAAAGAAAAAGCAAAAAACAATGCAAGGCATGCTAAGTCAAAACCTATTAAGGAGACTTAGGCAAAATTGGGGCATCCCGCTGACTGTAGTTTTAAATAAACAGTGCAGGCAAAAAAAATAGGGATAATAAAGTGAAAAAGAAGTCACTACATACCCTCGACAAAAGGAAAATATTACAAAAAGGGAGATGACTGCCATTGCAAAAAAAAACTTTGGTTTTTGAACCATCATGAATGTCAGTATTACAATACCCAAAGTCTTTTGGAGTTTAAATGCATAGTTAACTGAGCATAGGACTGGAGAACATCACGAAGAAATGGGTGGGTTAAATAAATTTTGAGCCTTATATCCGTTGTTTCTTAAAACCCTGAACCAAGGCCACGGTACTGTCATACCCCAATTTTTGACCTAAGATACCACCTCATATCATTTGCATATGCATCATTTGCATCTCTAACAAATTGCATAGCTTGTGTTTGCTGCTTGTGACTTAGCAGGGTTTAATCAAGAAATCACTCATCAGTACAAGCAACAATCAATTAGGGTTTTGTTCCCCCTTCATTTCAAATGAATCATCTTCATCAACAATCAACATTTGGTCCTTAGAGATTCATTTCAACAAACTCAAAGGCTCTGAATCAACCCGATTAGGTTTTTGACTGAAGATAGCACACCCCTGACTTTTGCTCAGGATTTGCCCAAATGACTTGGGACGTGACCTCAAGACCCCAAGTACATCATTTTGGCCTAATCAATTGACTCAAGACATCTCCTACACAAGGATTGATCAACAGTGAAATTTCAAATCATCAGATTAGGGTTTTTGAACTATCAGGGACTGAAATCAGGGATCACATTTGGGAAACCCTAAAAATCCCCAGTAAGTCAATCAAAGGCTTCAATCATCTTCAAATAATCCCTATGACAACATACAATTGAAATTGTATCTCAATTCAAGACCTACAGTCATCAATTTCATCTGGTCAACAATTAGGGTTTTTGACCTAATTCACTAAACCACTGACTTTTTAATCAGGACATGGTGCCACAACTCAAACCATGGCTCAATATCCTCTAATGCTTCAATATGATCCATTCATACCATTCATATGGTGAGGATAGCCTGTTTCATTTGAAATCTCCAGAAACGCGATTCGTCTGAAAAAGTCAACTGTACAAGATCACCATTGACTTTTGGGGAATTTTGGTCAACCATGACTTTTGAAGTTTTGAATCATAAATATATGATATATGAAGTCATTTGATCAAGAAAAATCAAGAAAATCAATCAAGAATCAAAAAGTCAAAAGTTTGACTTTTCATACTTAGAAAAATTTCTAAGTGTTTTTCATGGTTTTTTCCAAACTTTGGAAGGGAATTTCTCAAAATTTCACTTACAAACTGAAAAAAACTTCCAACATGAAAGTTGTAGATTTTGATCCAATAAACAACTTTGACACATATAATTTTTTTCCATAAGATCAACCATTTAAGAGATATGGAGCTTCAAAGTTGGAACTTTATGAAAATTTCACTTAAAATCTCATTTTCTTCAAAGTTCATGGATCTTTTTCACCCACTTCCTTAAAGGTCTTGAAGAAACTTTCAACTAGGGTTTTGAAGTGTGTAATATGAGCTTTCCAAAATGTCCAAGAGCATGAAATAACATGGAGCATAGCTATGGTTTTGAATTTTGTCATTAGAGGTCCTTATGCATGAAATTATAAGCCATTTTTACCAAAGTTATGCACTATTCTACTAAATGACCCAAGTAATGATGCATAGATGCAATAATTGGTAGATATTTTCTGATTTGAGATCAGAATGGAAGAGGATAAGAAGCTTGGCCAAAATAACCATGGTTTAGTTACTTTAACCATTTGCATTAAATGTAAAGATTCCACTTTATCTCCAAATGCCAAATCACCAAAGAAGAAGCAAGTTGCAAGGCTCTGCATTCAAAACTCATGGCCTATAAATAGAGGTCATTTCCACTCTTCAATTCACACCAAAACCTCACAATTATAGGTTTTCTCTCTTCTTTCTTGAATTGCAAGTTTCATGAGTTTCAAAGAGGAGAAAGTGCAAGTTCCATCCCTTGCAAGTTCTGAGCAAAATGGTGCTTCCCACAACTCATAAACATCATATGGGATGTGTTTGATCCATCCATACACCCCAAAAACACCTAAAACTCAAAATCACCACCTCACTTCTCAAATATGCATAACATGAGACTTATCATGCCAATTTTCATTCAGGCTCAATTTTGTCCAAACTATCACTTCTAACATCATCCATATATCACATATGAACTATCCAATCCATCACATATAGCCAATAACCTCAGAATCATCAAATTCGATTCACTCTTGAAGCTTATGCAGATCGGGTACCATGGCCATGCCCAGATGAATTCAGATGGTTCCAAGCATCCAGACACCTTCCATAAGGTCCATTGAAGCTATCCAGATCATCAAACAACTTCTGTAAAACACCTCCAAGCAAGAATTCGATTCTCAGGTGTGTCGTTTTTAAGGTAAGTGCTCATGAACTTCAAACTCATACTTGCACGCATCATAAATGAAATGTGAGCATACCATCTTGTTTCTGCACCTATGAGGATCATTAACCCTCAATCAATTTCTATTTATCTTGCACCTACACGATTTCATGATCAATCTCAGAATTAGGGTTCTTCGTGTTCATCAGAAAATTGACCCCCTTAGAGTGAAAATAAATGAATTATGAGGGCATCATCATGTTCCTCGTGAAAAACTGAGTGAGATAGACCCTTTGATCGATCAAAACAACACAGTTTTGAAGATTTTTGAATTTCAGTTAGGGTGTGTTCTTGGCGCCAGATTTTCGTTCAAAGAATTCAAATAATTGTTTTAAAATATAATGTGTTGAACGCGTATCATTAACAAGCTGCACGCGCAGCTCAATTGGTTGTTGTTTTGAGTGGTGAACCTTAAGGCGTGGGTTCAAACCCTGGCAGGACCAAACCTTATTTTTTTTGACACTATTTTTCTTCATTTTCTTCACAACTTCATCATTTAATTTAACCAATCAAATCAACTTATTTTTTCTTCATTTTTTAAACACTTCTTATTTAATATACATATTTTGACAATATCAAAAAAAATCACAAAAAAAGATTTATTTAATATGTTTTTAATTAGGTTTAAAATGATACATTTTTAAGTGTTTTTAAATACTTTAAATATTTGTTTTTCATTTAATTTTCAAACCTAATCACTTGTAAATATTTTTGTGATCAAAACCTAAATCACTTAGGTCTTAATTAAGCATTAAAATTTGATTTAAACTTAATTAAGTTGACTTTTGTCAAATTCAAATCATTTTAAAACAAGTGATCGCGATTCTTTTCAAAGACGATAAACCATTTCTTTTTGAAACTATTGATTAAATCTTTTTAATTGATCAATTGATTTTCAAAACGATGTGGGGCCTCTCGAATATTAGAGAGTATAAGTCCCTTTCCTCTTTCTTTTACAGTTTTTCTTTGTACAGAAAACTCTTTCAAAACAAACTTTCAAACAGTTTTTCAAACCTCGCATCTTTTTTCAAAACAATCAACCATGTTTTATAAAATAAAACATGGGCCTCACATAGCTTCGAAGTTTAAAAAACAAATTGAACGAGATATATACAAAAAGGTGTGTGTACAATGAAATACCTAATTTCATGTACAGGTATAAGTCCCATTCCTGTACATGAAATTAGGTATTTCATTGTACACACACCTTTTTGTATATATCTCGTTCAATTTGTTTTTTAAACTTCGAATAACAAATCAAAAAATGAAGGTTTTCTTTAAGTCTTCCCAAAAATACCATGGGCCTCCATGTAGGTATAAGTCCCAAGCCCTTTTGTGAATACCTGTTTACATAGCTTTGAATAAACTCAATGGGTCTCTCCCCGAGTATAAGTCCCGAGCCCCGTGTATACAAATGGATCATGCTCACAGGTATATTTCCTTCATAAACTCCATTATATACACACACTTTGTCATATATAACTGTTCATATAACTGTTCATGTTTGTTCATGTACTTGTTCATATTTGTTCGTACTTGTTCATACTTGTGATTGTGTTATATATGCTTGTTCAACTTAGTACAACACTAGGTTCCCCATAGCCTCCTATTGGGCTTCGTGCAAAGAATCTCCCTAGTTTAGGTTAGGACATAGAGTATGGTTTCCCGGTGAAATCGCTCTAAGAGCTCAAACCAACTATACCATGCCTCCCCTTGGGCTTTGTACAAACGAGTGACCCTCCCATAGCTTCCTCTTGGGCTTACAAAGCAAGGACCCTGGATTGTCCCTCCCATAGCCTCCTCTTGGGCTTACAATGCAAGGACCCTCGGATAGCCTCCTCTTGGGCTTCGTACAAGGACCCACGGGCTTCTTATAAGCATCCCCAATATCCAAATCAAATACCCTAGGAGATTAGACATTTTTCATCTCTATGATAGGAGTATCTCTTCTATATCATCACAAACAATCAATCAAACTTTTTTGCCACAAGGCTGGCTAATCAATCAAACCTTTTTGCCACCATACTGGCTGATTAATCAAAGTTTTTGTCACAAGGCTGACTTCATTGAAACTTTTGCCACAAGGCTGGCTGATTAATCAAAACTTTTTGTCACAAGGCTGACTTCATTGAAAGTTTTTGCCATAAGGCTGGCTAAAAAACATCTTTATCATTCTAAGCACCATAAGTGGCATGGCCCAGGGCTTATAATGAAAAGATTTTCAAACAAAATCAAACAGATGTATGTGATGATATAGATTAGATACATCGAACATTTAGATGACATTTGTCTCTTTTCCTTTGCTTCCACTAGCATAAGTGGGAACTACGATTGCTCTGACTTTCTCAACATCCCTTTGAGAATACGTAGGCACAAGGTCGTATCCTTGGCGAGCAAAACTTCTCTCTCAAACCACTCAAACCTTAGCACCCGTAGACCCCGAGCTACAGATGCTCTGATTCCCTCTAAGGGATATGTATGCAGAGGATCGCGATGATCTTTGCGAGCATAATCAAACAAACACCTTAGGTCCCACCTCTTTCTCACAAGAACCTCCACCATAACAAGAATGGAATAAACAAAACAAAGAAACCTATAGAGTACTATAGATACGTTGGGTGCTAATATCTTCCCTTCGTATAACCAACCCTCTTACCCAAGATATCTCCCCCCACTTTTAGGTTATTGCAGCTTTTTTCCTTTTCCTACTTTGGAAATAATAAAAAGTTTGGTCGGAACAAAAGAAAAATCATTTTTTGAGCACTCGAGCCCAAAGAAGGCATCAGGTGTCTCATCCCGAAAAAGGACAACGATTTTTCCCCGCGACAGGTACAACCCTTAAAAGTCCTAACTGAAGCATGGTTAGTTCGAAAGCATACCGTTACAAAAAGGTATCCCGACTCCTTAAGGTCTACTATAACTCTTGAGTTGATATCACTTTCTTACAAAAAAAAACTCTGTTTTACTCAAAAATGTTTTAAAACTTTCAAGACAGACGTATGCATTCGCATCTTATGAAGTTCATCAAACCCTTTAAAAGCATATCAAAGAAGAAACATCTCCTACGCCTGACTCGGATGGCTAGTGTGTACACAAGGCGTAGCCCGTTGCCATCATATTTATCTGTGGCAATCTGATCAAGATCCATGGGATCTCTCAAGGATGCTGAATAGCCCATGGGGAAAATCCATTACTAGGGGGGCACGTTGCAAAAGGTCACTCAGTATCAAATGTTGTCAATACCACTCTCACGTCCTTTCCAGGAACTTTTATAGAACATCTCTCAAATCTGTCCAGGTGGTCCTCTTTAAGACATGTTCAAATATCTATTATCCTTTCTAGGAGCCCGTTTCAAATAGTCTTCTTTAAGACACATCCTCTCGTTCTTTCTACCAGCCTTTCCAGGTGTCTCTCGTCACTTTCAGAAATCTTTTCAGATAGTCTTCTCTAAGACATATCCCTTTCTAAGGACCTTTTCTATGTAGTCTTCTGTAAGACATCCCTTATCTTTTTCAGGTAGTCTTCTTTAAGATATTTCTTACCCTTTTCAGGTAATACTCTCTAAAAAAAATCATTTATCCTTTCCAGGAACCTTTCTAGGTAATCTTCTTTAAGACACCCGTCAATCTTTTCAGACATGTTCAAATAAACCTTGTCAAACTTTGTTTAAAGTACGGTCTGCTTCAGGGCGGTATCCCATCCTTTCTAGGGTAATCATCTTCAAATGGTCTTTTCCTGAGTTTTGTTTAAAACACTACATTCATCAAAATAGTCTTTGTCCTCGATGGGAATCTTTTGACCTTCTTTGCAAACGTGCCTCCCCGAGCCTTGCTTAAAGCACAGTCTTGTTTAAGACGGTCTCATATCCTTTCCAGGAATCTCTCCAGGTAATCTCCTAGAAGACATCATCTCATTCTGAATATTCAGTGAACTTCAGTCCATCGGACACGACCAAGACGCATGACTAGTTCTGAAAAGCATCTGCTTCACATTCGAATCAATACCTAGCATCAGGGAGATTGGGTTAATCAAAGGCGATCATTGCTAATAAAGATCCCTGAACCGGGGGAACCACATCTAGGGGGTTCTCCTAAATAGGGGCAAAATAGCGAGGATTATAGGGGCATACAATCAAGGATCCTATTGACTGGGGCATATCTTTCAAGAATTCAAATACTGGGGCAGTGCATATCAGGTTTGTGGCATGACAGGGTAATACTCGAGTTCCCTCTAAGGATATTTCCTTCAAGATAAATGGTGCGCCTCTCAAAATCTCTGATATCGGAGAAGTCACGCTAATATCACACAAGGAGCATTGCTGCGTAATTGGCCTTCATACGCTTGTATTATTTACAACCTACAATGTGGGATCGTCGTGCATACATAATTCTCATTTATTTTGAGAATCTCATTACATGACACATGCATAATGACATCGCATAAAACTAAAGCTGCCTTTTCAGGACACTTCATAATCAAAAAAAGGTGTTATCATCCAAGTGCGGTGCAAATACGATCGTTTCAACGATTCTATCTTAACAATTTTGATGCTTCATCTCAAGCCTTTCTTCAAAGGCAATTCAGAAACAATCCAAGAATTTCTTACCTTTTAAGGTAGTCTTCTCCAAGACGCTTATCAACCTTTCTTGTCCTCTCTAGGGTTCTTCCTATGTCAGTCTTGTTTAAGACATATTTGGGTTAACCTTGTAATTTTGTTTAAAATATTTCATATCCTTTCTAGGAACCTTTCTAGGTTGGTTTTGTTTAAGACATTTCACATCCTTTCAAGGAACCTCTCTAGGTTAGTCTTGTTTAAGACCTGTCATCTCCCGTCTAAGAGCCTTTCCCGGTGAGTTTTGTTTAAGACGTTTTATATCTCTTCAGAAGCCTCTCCAGGTAATCTTGTTTAAGACGTTTCATATCTTTTCAGAAGCCTCTCCAGGTAATCTTGTTTAAGACTTTCATATCTTTTTAGAAACTTCTCTAGGTAATCTTGTTTAAGACGTTTCATATCTTTTTAGAAGCCTCTCTAGTTAATCTTGTTTAAGACGTTTCACATCCTCTTTAGGAGCCTTTCTGGATAATCTTGTTTAAAGAAATATCTCAACCTCTTTAGGTAATACTCTTCAAAAATCTATCCAATCTTTTTCTAAAAACACATCTTGCTTTTTCAAAGAGTGTCCTCAGTCAGTCTTCTCTAAAACAATTATTCCCGAGTTTTATTTGATGCCTAATCTTCGTCACATCTGTCAATGATCCACCCTGTTCAGGAAATCTCTTCAGGTAGTCTTATGTAAGACGTTACTTCATCTCTCCTCAAATACAACCCGAACCAGGATTCACAAGCATCTCAAAAAGGTTAAACAAGAGGCAACGAGTGATGAGGAGATAAGGCGTTGGGGTTATCATACATACTCATTTGCACACACGCAACATTTACATATGTAAACATTCATACATATATAGGGGCATATGCATGCGCATAATGATTAAGCATGATGCATACGCATTTACAAAACAAGCTTCTACGCAGGTGAATTTGCCCGAACCAGGGTAAGCGATCTAACGGTGCAGGTGGAATTTGTCCGAATTAGGACAAATGATTCAGATGGTGCAGGTGAGCTTGTTAGCAATATAGATAGCTGATCACAATTAACGGCGAGTCCTCGCTACGTAAGACTCAAGCGTTAGCAGGACATTTCTTTTCTCTCACACTCAAGCACAAGGTAAATTTAGGGGTCTTCCATTATTTAATAACTCTCCGATTCGAAAAGCATGAGACTTGCGTATTCTCACGCCATCCGATCCAAGATTATTAAATAGGGGCAGCTGTCATACCCCAAAATTTACCCGACATAATTTGCATCTGCTAATTTATTAAGGGTGTTAAAAATTAGGAGCCATAGGGTTTAATATACCTATTATTAAACTCGCTCTCCTATAAAATTCCCGTATAAATTGGTATAAAATAAAATGAGGTGTGGATAGCAAATTTGAGATCCAATCGGTCTTAGGCCCATTCACTTCATTTAACCTTTTTATTATCTTTTTCTTTTTATCATTTATTGTTAATATTAGAATTATTAGTGTATTGGTAATGATTTATTATTAGGATATTAGTTAATATTAGTATAGTTTTGAATTTTGTTATGATCACAATTATTTGAATCTTATTAATTAATTAGTTTATTGATTAATCAATTAATTAAGGGAATATAATTGGGATTAGTGAGTTTTTGTTTGTTATTATTTTTTTGTTTTGGACCAGAACGAGCTAATGGTGAATTGGGCCAGGGACTGGATTTGGGCCACACGCGGATCAGGAGTGGACCGGGTCAGAACCGACCCGGCCACTATTCATCTTCTTCCACACTCCAATCTGCAGCGCCGCTTCCATCAACCTTGCAAACCCTAGCGGCGAAATCAATCCAAGCCCAGAGATCGGTGAATCAAAACGCAAATCTTCAATCAAATCAACTAACAAAATCTAATCTTAACAAATGAATCAAACCAAATCTGAGTTTAAAAAAATCAAATCGGATTTTTATTAAAGATTCAAATGGTTTACAAGATACAAACGAATCTGAATCAATAACCTAAACTAATTGAATCCCTAATTTCCTAAAACAACAATCTAAACCTAAGTATAAATTAAAAAAAGAAAATAGATAGAAAGGGGGGGATTTTTCAGGGGAGGAGATTGAAGAGCGTCGCGAATACGAACTCGTCCTCACTTTGGAACCTGCAAATCGGAGAAGGAGAAGAGGATTAGCACAGGAGGAGCGTACACGTTCAGAATTCAATATAAACAAGTAAGCCTAAAACCAAAACATAGCTTATGTGTTAAATCGATTGCATGGTCTTCAGTTGATTGTTCGATTTGATTTGCTGGGAAAGTTATAGAGGTTAGAGTTCGCGGATGGGGGGAGGTTGAAGATGAATATTATCTTCATCTGGGTTTTAGAAGGATTCACGATGGGGATTGGGGTGGTGTTACGGTGGTTCAGGATAGATCACGATGGGGTTTGGGGTGGTGTTACGGTGGTTCAGGATAGATCACGATGGAGCTTGGGGCGGTGTTGCGGTGATTCACGGTGGTTTGGTGGTGTTCGGACGGAGGTATGCGGTTGCGGGTGGTGGATATTTTCTAGGTTTGAATTATAGAACTAGAGAGAGGTTAGAGAGAGGGCAAGGCAGAAGAGAGAGGAGGAGAAACAAAAATGAGAGGAGGAAAAATGTCAAAACCGGATCAAGTGGTTTCCCTTGGCAAGCACGATCTCAACACGTGGCCACTCCCAGGCCACGTGATTGTTCTTAAGGCGGCTCTGTCCCATGATCTTACCATGTTCCCTAGGTTCAAAGAGGGCATGCAGACCGTAGAACATATATTAGATCTAGATCTAAGGGCAAAAAGCATGGGCGCACATCATAACGTGTACACCCTCACCACACCTGAACCAAACGAACCCAAACCCTGTTGGGCCAGGCCATGCGCTGATCACACCCCCCAATTTCTCATCCTTAGCCAAAATACACACCCCCCTGCATAAGAGAAAAAGCCTAATGGGCTCAGCCCTTTGATATTAACACACCCCAAATTTCTTGTCCTTAATAAAACACACCCCCTACGCTTACATAAAAATTTTAATTAATAAAAAAACTAATTAAGGTTATTTGATAAATTTAATAATTGTCTAGTTGTTTTTTTCCGATAATCAATTTTCTCCTCGACCCGACCATACCTATTGGTTGCATTAGGCGAGAAATAATTCGGATCAATTTATTTATTTGTTAATAATAATTCAATTAACTCTAGTTTAATCTTCTCCTCGAACCGGCTAAACCCATTAGTCGCATTAGACGAGAAGTGAAATTTTAATTAATTTACTAACTCTAAATCAATTCTCTCCTCGACCCGACTAAAACTATTAGTCGCTATAGACGAGAGATAAAAATACACAATCTAAAACACTTTCAATTTGCTGCCCGCGACGATCAATCTATCGATCTGAGTAACCAGCGATACCCTTAATCCGTTAGCTATACTGACCAAATCCATTGGTCACCGCATCTAACGGTGCCATATCAAACCAGGGTTGTACGCCCAAATCCAAAATACACTAAACCACGATACCACGGATTTACATCCCTTCAAACACTGCGACTTTCAAAACTACGACAGGCCATTCAAAAAGCCTTCAAATACATTCAATTTAAATTCTAAGGCGTACAACCCTGTGCCCGAACTACGTTGACTCTGATTCTCCATAAGGAGATACATAGGCACTTGGATAACCAAGGCGAGTCCCCTCTTCCCCCTAAATCTCATTTTCCCCTTTTCACTTCTTTAGCTATTAACTCAATATTTTAGCCATTAACCTTTACCTTAGATTCAAAGCCAATAGGAAAGGGTTGAGGGTGCCTAACACCTTCCCTCAGCCTGATTATAATAACTTACCCTGAATCTCATAACTGCGTAGGGTTTCCTATTCGCCCTTCAGAATAGGTGGCGACTCTTAGTCTTAATTTTTAGGGCAGGTTGCTACAGCTGGCGACTCTGCTGGGGAAAATCATCAATGGTGAATTATTATGCTCCTAAGGCTTGAGAGGGTTTAGGTTTGGCAAATTATTTAGGTTTTTGGCGAGCGATTAGGGTTTGGCATTTTGCCATTTTTAGGGTTTGGGGGAAGGTTTATTTTTTTTATAATAAATATTTAATTCTTTATTTATTTATTTATTGTTTTCAGTAAATGTTTATTTGTCATATCTGTATAAAATGCTTAATTGTTATAATTTGCACTGTTGGGTTTTATATGTGATTGTTGTTAAACCTAAGCGTGGGAATTATAATAATGACTAGAGGGGAATTACATCGCCTACAAGTCTTATTATAATTTCACTCAGAGTGGGTTGAATATTCGGAAAGGTCTGATACGAGGCTCGACCTTGTTGAGGGCTGGACTGGGTATTTAGCTGATCTCTCTGGGAACCGACCCCTAAAATTCGAACCTCATGGACCAATGAGTTGATCCAAAATCCAAAGAGACAAAAAGTCTCGGCGGCTACGATCAATCCCATGAGACCTTCTAGAATATTCCTGTGGGAAGGGTAGGCCCCTAAGTCGTCACGTCGAACCTATGAACCTAGGGCTTATATGCTTATGTGTTTAATTGTACGCTTTCATTATTTTTTATATATCTCATATAATTGTGGCATTCATCATGCATCATGTGCATTCTTGCATCATGTCTTATCCAAAAAATAATGAGAAAGAAAAAAAAGAAGAAGAGAGGAGTTATTACATCAATGGATGTGGATAAGACATAAACACACATAAAACATATCATTCATGGCATGCATATCATTTTCATGGCATTGAAAGAAGATTTCTCTTTTGCCTTCGGAGCAAGAGACCATTGGGAAGGATAATCTAACATCCCGACCGTCTTATCAGACAAGATTTCAGCAAAAGAAATCAATGGATCAGCTAGAACAGAATCAAGCCGCCCTCCGTAGGGAGGTGGATCAACTGAAGGTTAGTATAGAAGAGGTTAAAGGAGGTATGACTCAGATGCTAGGATTCATGAAGGCCCTCCTAGATCAACAAGAAAAGGCAAAAGAGGTTCAGTCTGGGGATACCCTGGTTCAGGATGAGATCCCCAACGACGAAAACCCGCTGCTAGGATTTGTTTCAGGCTTTGGCCCGGCTAAAGACAGACCTCAGGTCCGATCCGTCAGGAGAGCTATCCAATTCCAAGAGAAAGGAGAGGCCTCTCAAGAGGTATTTGTCCCCACTCCACAGACTAAAGGGACAACCCGCACAGTTCGCATTCCTGCTAACAATGTCCCTAGGGATGAAGATTACCTGGATCTACAATACGGAGTACAAGAGGTGGACAACACAGACCAAGCACCTCAGACGCAGCAGTCTAATCCCAACTCTAGGGAAGACTTCAAGGACAGTGAACAGATCAAAGCGCTAGAGGAGAGACTAAAGGTGGTAGAAGGATACGATGCTTTCGATGTGGATGCCTTTGAAATGAGTTTGGTCTCGGACTTGACTATCCCACACAAATTCAAGATTCCTGACTTCGAGAAATACAAAGGACTCACATGTCCGAGGAACCACTTGCGCATGTATGTGCGAAAAATGGCTGCTTATGCTCACGATCAAAAGTTGATGATACATTTCTTCCAAGACAGCTTAAGCGGAGCATCCCTTGACTGGTACATGCAATTGGAGAAATCCTATATACGAAGCTGGAATGATCTTGCTAACACATTCTTGAAGCAATACAAGTACAACCTGGACATGGCACCCAATTGGATGCAATTACAAAACATGTCACAGAAGAAGGATGAATCATTCAAGGAGTACGCCCAAAGGTGGAGGGAAATGGCTTCTCGAGTCCAACCCCCCTTGATGGAGAAAGAACTGGTGGACATATTTATGAGTACTTTGCAATGACCATACTATGATAAGATGGTCGGAAGCATATCTTCAGGGTTCTCGGACTTGGTAGTCATTGGTGAAAGGATTGAAAATGGGATAAAAAAATGGGAAGATACAAGGGGCACCCTCAGGTTCCTATCAAGCAAAGAAATCATATGATGGGAAAAAGGAACCCAACACTGTGGGGGTAATCCTGGTTAATCAGACCCCGACACTACAACAGAAGGATCAGCAAAAGCGACAGGGTAGCCAACGCCCCTGGAGGTCCAAGCCAAAACGATCATTTACTCCATTGCACATCCACTGGCTCAAGCTTTGCAATACCTGCTCAATCAGAATTTGATAACTCTGCTACCGCCATACTCAGCTCCAGCTAACCCCGCTCCTGGGTACAAGCATCATGCTAGGTGCGCTTATCATTCAGATAGTCCTGGTCATGATACAGAGGATTGTGGGCCGTTGAAGCACAAGATCCAGGATTTAATTGAAGAAGGGCTCATTGAGTTCGAAGAGCCTCGCATGTCTAATGCTATAAGTGGCTAGAAGGAGGGTTTCTTAGATCATTAGTTTTTTGTTTCATTCGCAAATTCTTTTCTGTTTGTTTAAACATTGGTTTTGCGGTATACGCTATGTACTTTACAATAATCATTAATGCATTGCTTACGTTTGTCTTGGTTTATTCCTAGTGTTTTCACTATATTAAAAACTGTGTTTTTACTTGGTTTTATTATTTGTGATATTCAACTTTTGTTCAAAGATGTGTACCGTTAGAGGGAGAATGACGAAAACGATACCACAATCTCATACAGTACGCTTTCGAACAGACCGTGTTGACGATGTACAGGCATTGTTTCAATTCCAATACAGTGGAGATATAAGGATGTTAGTCCCTCGTCAACCCCTTTGAGCCTAATAAGTAGGAGTTTTCCTTCACGTACAAAATAAAAACCCTCGAAATATAACCTGGGGTATGGTAGACGCTCAGCTAACTTAACTATTCTGAATTGTTCCTTTGAACATAATCGCCGATGGTTCCCCGTCATCATTAAGGCTGGCAGTCAATATCTGCAAAGAAAAAGCAAAAAACAATGCAAGGCATGCTAAGTCAAAACCTATTAAGGAGACTTAGGCAAAATTGGGGCATCCCGCTGACTGTAGTTTTAAATAAACAGTGCAGGCAAAAAAAATAGGGATAATAAAGTGAAAAAGAAGTCACTACATACCCTCGACAAAAGGAAAATATTACAAAAAGGGAGATGACTGCCATTGCAAAAAAAAAAACTTTGGTTTTTGAACCATCATGAATGTCAGTATTACAATACCCAAAGTCTTTTGGAGTTTAAATGCATAGTTAACTGAGCATAGGACTGGAGAACATCACGAAGAAATGGGTGGGTTAAATAAATTTTGAGCCTTATATCCGTTGTTTCTTAAAACCCTGAACCAAGGCCACGGTACAACCCTTAAAAGTCCTAACTGAAGCATGGTTAGTTCGAAAGCATACCGTTACAAAAAGGTATCCCGACTCCTTAAGGTCTACTATAACTCTTGAGTTGATATCACTTTCTTACAAAAAAAACTCTGTTTTACTCAAAAATGTTTTTAAACTTTCAAGACAGACGTATGCATTCGCATCTTATGAATTTCATTGTAAAGCACATTGGTCTATATAGATTCAAATGTTTTAACATCAGAGAGAAGTTGCATGGGGCATGGCTAATGGCTAAAAAAAAATCCTACCGACAGTTGAAATAGCTTTAAAAGCATATCAAAGAAGAAACATCTCCTACGCCTGACTCGGATGGCTAGTGTGTACACAAGGCGTAGCCCGTTGCCATCATATTTATCTGTGGCAATCTGATCAAGATCCATGGGATCTCTCAAGGATGCTGAATAGCCCATGGGGAAAATCCATTACTAGGGGGCACGTTGCAAAAGGTCACTCAGTATCAAATGTTGTCAATACCACTCTCACGTCCTTTCCAGGAACTTTTATACAACATCTCTCAAATCTGTCCAGGTGGTCCTCTTTAAGACATGTTCAAATATCTATTATCCTTTCTAGGATCCCGTTTCAAATAGTCTTCTTTAAGACACATCCTCTCGTTCTTTCTACCAGCCTTTCCAGGTGTCTCTCGTCACTTTCAGAAATCTTTTCAGATAGTCTTCTCTAAGACATATCCCTTTCTAAGGACCTTTTCTAGGTAGTCTTCTGTAAGACATCCCTTAACTTTTTCAGGTAGTCTTCTTTAAGATATTTCTTACCCTTTTCAGGTAATACTCTCTATAAAAAAATCATTTATCCTTTCCAGGAACCTTTCTAGATAATCTTCTTTAAGACACCCGTCAATCTTTTCAGACATGTTCAAATAAACCTTGTCAAACTTTGTTTAAAGTACGGTCTGCTTCAGGGCGGTATCCCATCCTTTCTAGGGTAATCTTCTTCAAATGGTCTTTTCCTGAGTTTTGTTTAAAACACTACATTCATCAAAATAGTCTTTGTCCTCGATGGGAATCTTTTGACCTTCTTTGCAAACGTGACTCCCCGAGCCTTGCTTAAAGCACAGTCTTGTTTAAGATGGTCTCATATCCTTTCCAGGAATCTCTTCAGGTAATCTCCTAGAAGACATCATCTCATTCTGAGTATTCAGTGAACTTCGGTGTAACGCCCGGAAAATAAGTATATAGTTGATTTGGACGTTTGTGACATTTATTGGAATTTTACCGTTTTTGGAGTCGTTTCAGTCGGTATTAGTTCGGGATGGCGGACTAATATTTAATTGAAGGTTTTCATATTTTTGGTACCGGAAATATTATTAAGGTAATATTCCGCGTTTTGGGGCGTTTGAACGATATTTGAGCGTAGGGGCATTTTGGTCATTTCCGCGGGATAGATATTTTCCTTATAAGAAGGAGATATTTGTGAGAAAGGAAAGAGAATGGAAAGAAAAAGAAGAGAAAGAAAGAGAAGAGAAGAAGAAGGAGAGCAAAGAAGGAAAAAGTGTAGATTGGTGGATTCTCGACCGATTCGAGTTCCGATCGTTGCTATAGCAAGGTAAGGGGGTGAATCTAATTTATCTTGGATGTATGATTCTTATAGTCTTGTTCTTGTTCTTGTTCTTGTTCTTCTTGTTCCAATTTCCACAATTTTCTTGTGTGATCTTTGTTTGATCTAAGTTTGTTTGAGAATGATTGTATGATGAATAAATGATATCCTTGTTGTGTTGTGGTGATTGATCATGCTTTCTTTTCCATTTCTATGGCTTGATTGAGTTTGGGTAAAATGTTAGGTTTTGAGATAGATTGATGAATCAACCATGAAAAGTTTGATGTTAGGTTGTTTCTATGGTTTGTATGTGTTGTATTGGTGTTATAATGATGTTTAGGAGTGGTTTTGGTGGGTATAAGGGGCCTGGAACCGTTCTGGTGCGTTCTGGTTTTTTCTGGGTTTACGCAGGTCCGCTGAGCGGAGGTGGGTCCGCTGAGCGGAGGTCCTGTTGCAGAAAATTCTCTGCCAAGGTCCGCTGAGCGGAGCTGAAGCGGATGGCAGCTTTTTCTGTTTTTCCAAAACTTTGAAACTTCGTAACTCTTGAACCGTAACTCCGATTTTGTCGCCGTTCGAAGCGTTGGAAAGCTAACGCAATGAACTATATTATTATCTAATTAAATGATTCATAGGATGTAGTATCCCATTATTTTTATTAGGATCAAGTGATGAGTTGTGTAGTATGTTCAATTAACCAAACTTTGAAACCTTGTAACTTTTGATCCTTAGCTCCGTTTCGTACGCCGTTCGAAGTGTTAGGAAGCTAGTTGGATGTTCTATATGATAGTATAGGCTTGGTTAGCTTGTTATTAATTGGTTATGAGGTGTTGTTGATGAAAACACATAATTGTTTATATGCGCGATATGATTGGTAAACAATCATAGTGCTTGGTTGTAATTGATAATGATGTGTTGTGTGAATGTTATCGTAATGGTACGAGGTATGTGATTAGTTGTCGATAACATGAGATCATGTTCATATGTGTTATGTATTAATGAATGTTCGTTCTTGATGTGAGACGATGTTTGGTTGTTTGTTATTAACATGATGTGTGGCCTTATGGCAAGTAAATGTTGTTATGAGAATGATGTATTATCATTGTTGAATTGTTGTTATTACAACTTGTTGATGATGTATTGATGAAGTTGTGGGCCGATGGCCAATATTAATTTGATGTGTATAAGTGTGTTATACGTTCATCTATGCCGATGTGGCCAGTATGTTTGAACGGTGAATGTGTGCTGTGTGCTTATTAATGCCTGTGTGGTAATTATGGTGTGATGTGATTGATAACGATGTTATTAATTGGTGATGTATCCTTTTGGATAGAATATAAACGGTGTAACGTGGGTATGTGACCGTGTTATATTGTTGATGATGTTGTTGTCGTGTAATAGAGTCATATATTTGCACAGCATAACATTTCATTACGTTAATGGCGGAATGCTATTAGCAGGTGGCCTGAATTGGCAATTATTACCAGTGGGGGCTTAATGCTCGGTAAAAAGGTGTATTTGCCCTAGTGGCAAGAGGTCATCAGTGGGGGCTAAATGCTCGATGACGTTTAGTCGTAGCTTGATGCTCGACAAAGGTGTATTTTCCTGAGGGAAAGAAGTCCCAGCATAATGCTCGGCAAAGGTGTATTTGTCATAATGACAAGGGGAGTTTTACTCCGGATTTGGTACCACATGCATATGCATAGTCGAGTCTCATTCATCATTGTCTGTCTTTATAATTTATGTTATCATTCATGTGTCACATTACTTATATATTGATTGTGGTTGAATGAGTGGATTACTTTGTTGTATGATTCTTGATGATACTTGTTGGCATTACTATAATTGTCATGCTTTCATTATGAATTATATTCTCACCCTTCTGCTGATTTGATGCTTGAGTGGCATCCTGCAGATTAGCCGCTTTGGAAGTCTTTTGGAAGAGGTAGTTCTCCAGTTGGTCTTGTCGGTCGCTCTGATATGTAACACTGGGTAGTCGGGAATCTGTTGTTATTTATTTGTATATGACTCTTTTGAATATGTATATGTGATGACGTGCCATTGTGTATTGTAAACACTTTATTTTGGAAAACTCCTCTTTGAGAGTGAGAGATATATGTATATATATATGTTCATATCTTCCGTGTGTTATGTATCATGTTATTGGCAGGTGTGTATGGTTTTGACATCGGTGATGTCCGTTTGTTTCAAGGTGTTTGTTTGGTTACTTAGTGTAACATCCTAATTGTGTTGTATGAAATTTTAAATACTCTGATATTTTCTTGCCTAAATGCTTTGGGTAGAATTGGGGTGTTACATTAGTGGTATCAGAGCAGGTCGGTCTGTCCGGCCAGTGTTGTCTAATGTTGTTTAATTCCTCAGTATGTGATAAGTGTGTGGAGCACTGTCAGTACTTGTTGTGCCTCTAGTCAGTTGTGTGCAGGAATGGTTTGAAGCTAAGTGGGGGAGAAGATATGCTTCTCGGATATGTTTCAGTTGCAAGATGTTAGTATGCTACTGAGGGCAGCAGTACTAGTGTTGTTGGAATTTGTTGTTTTCTAAAGTGAAGGCGACTTGGACTTAAGACTTTGGTTGTTAATCAAGTTGGAGTGTCTCGGAGTAGATTTTGTAATTTCTAAGGAATGGAATTTAGAGAGTTGTGATGCTCTAACGCTACTGATGGACTATGAAGTTGTTGTTTGAGTAGCCTTGTGTTAGTTGACGTTGTTAGAAACGTTTTGGATCTCGAGTGAGAATTAGGAGTATGAAGAGTTGAGTAGGATCTCGGGAATTTTATTCTTGGGATTTGTTAGAAGTGTTTTGGTACGTAGCTACCGGACGTCGGTGTTAGCTGGTTCAGATGATCTTGAGAGATTTGTGAATTATGGAATCATAGTGCTTCTGTGCTATGAGCAAAAGTTGGAAAAGAATATTATTAATGTTAGTACTGATAGTTTATACTCTATTATGATTGTCGGCTACCTATTGACAAATTGAGGACTTGATCACCCTTAATCTCTTGTTGATAGTAGACGGGATCGTATTGGACGTGATAGGCTTATCTGGCTAGTTTGATAATATTGGAAGTGAATGAGTCGGTGCAAGGTGGTACGACGTTGTTTATGTTGTCGACGATTTTGGATGTTCTTGAAGAAGAGCAATTCTGGGAATTGCGGATAGTTGTGCATTTGTATAAGTGTTTCTTGAAGGTTTAATTGATTCATCGTTGAAAAGAGGAATTCTGTCTTGGAGTTCTGTTTTGACGGATTTAGTTCCTAGAACTATTGTTGTGTCGAGGGTTCCGTATCGGATGCCAACTTCTGAGTTGGAAGAGTTGAGGAGTCAACTTAAGGATTTTCTTGAGAAGAGGTTTGTTCGTTCGAGTGTGTCGCCGTAGGGTGCACGTGTTTTGTTGGTTAAGAAGGAAGGTTCTATCAGGCTTCGTTTCGATTTTAGACAATTGAGAAAAGTGACAATTAAGGAAAAGTATCCACTTTCGAGGATTGATATTTTGACAGATCAAGTTGGTTGGAGCTTGTTTGTTTTGCAAGTTTGATTTGAGGTATGGGTATCATCAGTGTGAAGATGATCATGCTAAGTATTTGAGAATTGTTTTGTCCGTGTTGGGAAGAAGAAGTTGTTTGCTAAGTTTCCTTATGTGAGTTTTTGGTTGAGTGAAGTGAATGTTCAAGGGGTAAGTGGTGGTTTATGCTTTTATGTGAGTTAAGATTTTTGAAAGGATTTACCTGTCACAAGATTTAGAGTTGGCAGTTGTTATTTCTGTTTGGGAAATTTGAAGGCACTAATTATTTGGATCGAGATTTGTGTGTGTAAGTGACTACAAGAGTTTGAAGCATTCGTTTGATCAGAACGAGTTGAATATGAGAACCATTGCATACGTCTATATGGATGATTCGAGTATTGTGATTGTTGAAACAGTTGTGAGATTTGAGTTGGGTGTGTAAAGAGACTTCTTCAGGTGTTGAGCTTTATATGTGGAAGCTTACTTATGGTATTATTGATGAGATTAGAAAAGGTCGGAAATCGGATTTGAATGGGTTGATAAGATGACATTTATTAGTCAAAGGTAAAGATGGTGATCTTCGGATTGATAAGAGCAATGTCATGGGATGTCATTATCAAGTTTGTATTCCTAATGTTCGGATTTGAAAAGAGGACTTTGGATGAAGTGCGTCGTAGTGATTTGAGTATTCATCCTGATGCTACTAAGAGATATCAAGATTTGAGAAGGTCATTTTTAGTGGCAAAGTAATGAAGAAGGATATGAAGGGATTTGTTTATTTGTGTTTGACTTGTCAGGAGTCGTCTGGTTTCATGTAACTGTTATCCATTCCTGAGTAGAAGTGGAATAGCATTTCTATGGATTTTGTTTCTGGTTTGCCGAGGACGTTGAGTAATTGTGAGGCGATTTGGGTCATTGTGGATATATTGACGAAATCTGCTCATGTTATTTCGATAAGAATGGATTAACCGATGGGAGTACTGGCGAGTGATATGTTGATAAAGATGTTTGTTGGTTTGTTTGTTTGCATGGTGTTTCGAAATGTATTGTTCAGATTGAGATCCGAGGTTTATTTTTGAAATTTTGAGAGGGTTCACAAGGTACTTTGGGTACGAAGTTGCGTTTGAATTTGGCGTATCATCCTCAAACGGATGGTCAGACTGAGAGGACGATTTAGTCACTTAAGGATCTATGAGGGCTTGTGTTGTGAAACAAGGATGTGTTTGGATTAGCTTTCTACCTTTGAATTGGATAATACAAAGACTTTTGTCTGGTGTGCGAGCTGACACAGCAGATTAAGAGGTTGAGTATGTTAAGAGAGAACAATGAGTTTCTGGTGAATACTAGAAGGAGCTGGAAGATGGTTATGGAATTGGTAAATCTGTTTGTTGTGGGAAATCAGAGTGCGCATCGGAAGCGTGAAATGGCGCGGTTCGTATGTGTGTGTATGAATTGTTAGAGTTCAATTTGTAGACAGTGGATGTGGTAGGAATTATAAGACCACCAGATGTTTTGGTTACATGTTTGACTGCTATGTCTTGGCATGGTTGTTTGGATGTTGTGCGACCGGGTTGTTGTCTGTGTCTTGATTAATTCTTGTGTTTTGGTTGTTTTGCTTTTAGCTAGAGTAATTCGTTGTTTGGCGCTGATTGTGTCGTTGCTTCCGTGGCTTGATAGTTGGTTAGTCGGATGCGAGAGCGTATCCAAGTTTGTTTGTGTTTGGGATATTTCCGAGGACGGAAATCTTCTAAGTGGGGGAGAGTTGTAACGCCCGGAAAATAAGTATATAGTTGATTTGGACGTTTGTGACATTTATTGGAATTTTACCGTTTTTGGAGTCGTTTCAGTCGGTATTAGTTCGGGATGGCGGACTAATATTTAATTGAAGGTTTTCATATTTTTGGTACCGGAAATATTATTAAGGTAATATTCCGCGTTTTGGGGCGTTTGAACGATATTTGAGCGTAGGGGCATTTTGGTCATTTCCGCGGGATAGATATTTTCCTTATAAGAAGGAGATATTTGTGAGAAAGGAAAGAGAATGGAAAGAAAAAGAAGAGAAAGAAAGAGAAGAGAAGAAGAAGGAGAGCAAAGAAGGAAAAAGTGTAGATTGGTGGATTCTCGACCGATTCGAGTTCCGATCGTTGCTATAGCAAGGTAAGGGGGTGAATCTAATTTATCTTGGATGTATGATTCTTATAGTGTTGTTCTTGTTCTTGTTCTTGTTCTTCTTGTTCCAATTTCCACAATTTTCTTGTGTGATCTTTGTTTGATCTAAGTTTGTTTGAGAATGATTGTATGATGAATAAATGATATCCTTGTTGTGTTGTGGTGATTGATCATGCTTTCTTTTCCATTTCTATGGCTTGATTGAGTTTGGGTAAAATGTTAGGTTTTGAGATAGATTGATGAATCAACCATGAAAAGTTTGATGTTAGGTTGTTTCTATGGTTTGTATGTGTTGTATTGGTGTTATAATGATGTTTAGGTGTGGTTTTGGTGGGTATAAGGGGCCTGGAACCGTTCTGGTGCGTTCTGGTTTTTTCTGGGTTTACGCAGGTCCGCTGAGCGGAGGTGGGTCCGCTGAGCGGAGGTCCTGTTGCAGAAAATTCTCTGCCAAGGTCCGCTGAGCGGAGCTGAAGCGGATGGCAGCTTTTTCTGTTTTTCCAAAACTTTGAAACTTCGTAACTCTTGAACCGTAACTCCGATTTTGTCGCCGTTCGAAGCGTTGGAAAGCTAACGCAATGAACTATATTATTATCTAATTAAATGATTCATAGGATGTAGTATCCCATTATTTTTATTAGGATCAAGTGATGAGTTGTGTAGTATGTTCAATTAACCAAACTTTGAAACCTTGTAACTTTTGATCCTTAGCTCCGTTTCGTACGCCGTTCGAAGTGTTAGGAAGCTAGTTGGATGTTCTATATGATAGTATAGGCTTGGTTAGCTTGTTATTAATTGGTTATGAGGTGTTGTTGATGAAAACACATAATTGTTTATATGCGCGATATGATTGGTAAACAATCATAGTGCTTGGTTGTAATTGATAATGATGTGTTGTGTGAATGTTATCGTAATGGTACGACGTATGTGATTAGTTGTCGATAACATGAGATCATGTTCATATGTGTTATGTATTAATGAATGTTCGTTCTTGATGTGAGACGATGTTTGGTTGTTTGTTATTAACATGATGTGTGGCCTTATGGCAAGTAAATGTTGTTATGAGAATGATGTATTATCATTGTTGAATTGTTGTTATTACAACTTGTTGATGATGTATTGATGAAGTTGTGGGCCGATGGCCAATATTAATTTGATGTGTATAAGTGTGTTATACGTTCATCTATGCCGATGTGGCCAGTATGTTTGAACGGTGAATGTGTGCTGTGTGCTTATTAATGCCTGTGTGGTAATTATGGTGTGATGTGATTGATAACGATGTTATTAATTGGTGATGTATCCTTTTGGATAGAATATAAACGGTGTAACGTGGGTATGTGACCGTGTTATATTGTTGATGATGTTGTTGTCGTGTAATAGAGTCATATATTTGCACAGCATAACATTTCATTACGTTAATGGCGGAATGCTATTAGCAGGTGGCCTGAATTGGCAATTATTACCAGTGGGGGCTTAATGCTCGGTAAAAAGGTGTATTTGCCCTAGTGGCAAGAGGTCATCAGTGGGGGCTAAATGCTCGATGACGTTTAGTCGTAGCTTGATGCTCGACAAAGGTGTATTTTCCTGAGGGAAAGAAGTCCCAGCATAATGCTCGACAAAGGTGTATTTGTCATAATGACAAGGGGAGTTTTACTCCGGATTTGGTACCACATGCATATGCATAGTCGAGTCTCATTCATCATTGTCTGTCTTTATAATTTATGTTATCATTCATGTGTCACATTACTTATATATTGATTGTGGTTGAATGAGTGGATTACTTTGTTGTATGATTCTTGATGATACTTGTTGGCATTACTATAATTGTCATGCTTTCATTATGAATTATATTCTCACCCTTCTGCTGATTTGATGCTTGAGTGGCATCCTGCAGATTAGCCGCTTTGGAAGTCTTTTGGAAGAGGTAGTTCTCCAGTTGGTCTTGTCGGTCGCTCTGATATGTAACACTGGGTAGTCGGGAATCTGTTGTTATTTATTTGTATATGACTCTTTTGAATATGTATATGTGATGACGTGCCATTGTGTATTGTAAACACTTTATTTTGGAAAACTCCTCTTTGAGAGTGAGAGATATATGTATATATATATGTTCATATCTTCCGTGTGTTATGTATCATGTTATTGGCAGGTGTGTATGGTTTTGACATCGGTGATGTCCGTTTGTTTCAAGGTGTTTGTTTGGTTACTTAGTGTAACATCCTAATTGTGTTGTATGAAATTTTAAATACTCTGATATTTTCTTGCCTAAATGCTTTGGGTAGAATTGGGGTGTTACATTCGGTCCATCGGACACGACCAAGACGCATGACTAGTTCTGAAAAGCATCTGCTTCACATTCGAATCAATACCTAGCATCAGGGAGATTGGGTTAATCAAAGGCGATCATTGCTAATAAAGATCCCTGAACCGGGGGAACCACATCTAGGGGGTTCTCCTAAATAGGGGCAAAATAGCGAGGATTATAGGGGCATACAATCAAGGATCCTATTGATTGGGGCATATCTTTCAAGAATTCAAATACTGGGGCAGTGCATATCAGGTTTGTGGCATGACAGGGTAATACTCGAGTTCCCTCTAAGGATATTTCCTTCAAGATAAATGGTGCGCCTCTCAAAATCTCTGATATCGGAGAAGTCACGCTAATATCACACAAGGAGCATTGCTGCGTAATTGGCCTTCATACGCTTGTATTATTTACAACCTACAATGTGGGATCGTCGTGCATACATAATTCTCATTTATTTTGAGAATCTCATTACATGACACATGCATCATGACATCGCATAAAACTAAAGCTGCCTTTTCAGGACACTTCATAATCAAAAAAAGGTGTTATCATCCAAGTGCGGTGCAAATACGATCGTTTCAACGATTCTATCTTAACAATTTTGATGCTTCATCTCAAGCCTTTCTTCAAAGGCAATTCAGAAACAATCCAAGAATTTCTTACCTTTTAAGGTAGTCTTCTCCAAGACGCTTATCAACCTTTCTTGTCCTCTCTAGGGTTCTTCCTATGTCAGTCTTGTTTAAGACATATTTGGGTTAACCTTGTAATTTTGTTTAAAATATTTCATATCCTTTCTAGGAACCTTTCTAGGTTGGTTTTGTTTAAGACATTTCACATCCTTTCAAGGAACCTCTCTAGGTTAGTCTTGTTTAAGACCTGTCATCTCCCGTCTAAGAGCCTTTCCAGGTCAGTCTTGTTTAAGACGTTTTATATCTTTTCAGAAGCCTCTCCAGGTAATCTTGTTTAAGACGTTTCATATATTTTCAGAAGCCTCTCCAGGTAATCTTGTTTAAGACTTTCATATCTTTTTAGAAACTTCTCTAGGTAATCTTGTTTAAGACGTTTCATATCTTTTTAGAAGCCTCTCTAGTTAATCTTGTTTAAGACGTTTCACATCCTCTTTAGGAGCCTTTCTGGATAATCTTGTTTAAAGACATATCTCAACCTCTTTAGGTAATACTCTTCAAAAATCTATCCAATCTTTTTCTAAAAACACATCTTGCTTTTTCAAAGAGTGTCCTCAGTCAGTCTTCTCTAAGACAATTCTTCCCGAGTTTTATTTGATGCCTAATCTTCGTCACATCTGTCAATGATCCACCCTGTTCAGGAAATCTCTTCAGGTAGTCTTATGTAAGACGTTACTTCATCTCTCCTCAAATACAACCCGAACCAGGATTCACAAGCATCTCAAAAAGGTTAAACAAGAGGCAACGAGTGATGAGGAGATAAGGCGTTGGGGTTATCATACATACTCATTTGCACACACGCAACATTTACATATGTAAACATTCATACATATATAGGGGCATATGCATGCGCATAATGCATAAGCATGATGCATACGCATTTACAAAACAAGCTTCTATGCAGGTGAATTTGCCCGAACCAGGGTAAGCGATCTAACGGTGCAGGTGGAATTTGTCCGAATTAGGACAAATGATTCAGATGGTGCAGGTGAGCTTGTTAGCAATATAGCAAGCTGATCACAATTAACGGCGAGTCCTCGCTATGTAAGACTCAGGCGTTAGCAGGACATTTCTTTTCTCTCACACTCAAGCACAAGGTAAATTTAGGGGTCTTCCATTATTTAATAACTCTTCGATTCGAAAAGCATGAGACCTGCGTATTCCCACGCCATTCGATCCAAGATTATTAAATAGGGGCAGCTGTCATACCCCAAAATTTACCCGACATAATTTGCATCTGCTAATTTATTAAGGGTGTTAAAAATTAGGAGCCATAGGGTTTAATATACCTATTATTAAACTCGCTCTCCTATAAAATTCCCGTATAAATTAGTATAAAATAAAATGAGGTGTGGATAGCAAATTTGAGATCCAATCGGTCTTAGGCCCATTCACTTCATTTAACCTTTTTATTATCTTTTTCTTTTTATCATTTATTGTTAATATTAGAATTATTAGTGTATTGGTAATGATTTATTATTAGGATATTAGTTAATATTAGTATAGTTTTGAATTTTGTTATGATCACAATTATTTGAATCTTATTAATTAATTAGTTTATTGATTAATCAATTAATTAAGGGAATATAATTGAGATTAGTGAGTTTTTGTTTGTTATTGTTTTTTTGTTTTGGACCAGAACGAGCCAATGGTGAATTGGGCCAGGGACTGGATTTGGGCCACACGCGGATCAGGAGTGGACCGGGTCAGAACCGACCCGGCCACTATTCATCTTCTTCCACACTCCAATCTGCAGCGCCGCTTCCATCAACCTTGCAAACCCTAGCGGCGAAATCAATCCAAGCCCAGAGATCGGTGAATCAAAACGCAAATCTTCAATCAAATCAACTAACAAAAGCTAATCTTAACAAATGAATCAAACCAAATCTGAGTTTAACAAAATCAAATCGGATTTTTATTAAAGATTCAAATGGTTTACAAAATACAAACGAATCTGAATCAATAACCTAAACTAATTGAATCCCTAATTTCCTAAAACAACAATCAAAACCTAAGTATAAATTAAAAAAAAGAAAACAGATAGAAAGGGGGGGATTTTTCAGAGGAGGAGATTGAAGAGCGCCGCGAATACGAACTCGTCCTCACTTTGGAACCTGCAAATTGGAGAAGGAGAAGAGGATTAGCACAGGAGGAGCGTACACGTTCAGAATTCAATATAAACAAGTAAGCCTAAAACCAAAACATAGCTTATGTGTTAAATCGATTGCATGCTCTTCGGTTGATTGTTCGGTTTGATTTGCTGGGAAAGTTATAGAGGTTAGAGTTCACAGATGGGGGGAGGTTGAAGATGAAGATTATCTTCATCTGGGTTTTAGAAGGATTCACGATGGGGTTTGGGGTGGTGTTACGGTGGTTCAGGATAGATCACGATGGGGTTTGGGGTGGTGTTACGGTGGTTCAGGATAGATCACGATGGCGCTTGGGGCGGTGTTGCGGTGATTAACGGTGGTTTGGTGGTGTTCGGACGGTGGTATGCGGTTGCGGGTGGTGGATATTTTCTGGGTTTGAATTATAGAACTAGAGAGAGGTTGGAGATAGGGCAAGGCAGAAGAGAGAGGAGGAGAAACAAAAATGAGAGGAGGAAAAATGTCAAAACCGGATCAAGTGGTTTCCCTTGGCAAGCACGATCTCAACACGTGGCCACTCCCAGGCCACGTGATTGGTTCTTAAGGCGGCTCTGTCCCATGATCTTACCATGTTCCCTAGGTTCAAAGAGGGCATGCAGACCGTAGAACATATATTAGATCTAGATCTAAGGGCCAAAAGCATGGGCGCACATCATAACGTGTACACCCTCACCACACCTGAACCAAACGAACCCAAACCCTGTTGGGCCAGGCCATGCGCTGATCACACCCCCCAATTTCTCATCCTTAGCCAAAATACACACCCCCCTGCGTAAGAGAAAAAGCCTAATGGGCTCAGCCCTTTGATATTAACACACCCCAAATTTCTTGTCCTTAATAAAACACACCCCCTGCGCTTACATAAAAATTTTAATTAATAAAAAAACTAATTAAGGTTATTTGATAAATTTAATAATTGTCTAGTTGTTTTTTTCTGATAATCAATTTTCTCCTCGACCCGACCATACCTATTGGTCGCATTAGGCGAGAAATAATTCGGAACAATTTATTTATTTGTTAATAATAATTCAATTAACTCTAGTTTAATCTTCTCCTCGAACCGACTAAACCCATTAGTCGCATTAGACGAGAAGTGAAATTTTAATTAATTTACTAACTCTAAATCAATTCTCTCCTCGACCCGACTAAAACTATTAGTCGCTATAGACGAGAGATAAAAATACACAATCTAAAACACTTTCAATTTGCTGCCCGCGACGATCAATCTATCGATCTGAGTAACCAGCGATACCCTTAGTCCGTTATCTATACTGACCAAATCCATTGGTCACTGCATCTAACGGTGCCATATCAAACCTGGGTTGTACGCCCAAATCCAAAATACACTAAACCACGATACCATGGATTTACATCCCTTCAAACACTGCGACTTTCAAAACTACGACAGGCCATTCAAAAAGCCTTCAAATACATTCAATTCAAATTCTAAGGCGTACAACCCTGTGCCCGAACTACGTTGAATTTGATTCTCCATAAGGAGATACGTAGGCACTTGGATAACCAAGGCGAGTCCCCCCTTCCCCCTAAATCTCATTTTCCCTTTTTCACTTCTTTAGCTATTAACTCAATATTTTAGCCATTAACCTTTACCTTAGAATCAAAGCCAATAGGAAAGGGTTGAGGGTGCCTAACACCTTCCCTCAGCCTGATTATAATAACTTACCCTGAATCTCATAACTGCGTAGGGTTTCCTATTCGCCCTTCAGAATAGGTGGCGACTCTTAGTCTTAATTTTTAGGGCAGGTTGCTACAATATGGAAGAAAGAAATGTGACTGTTGAATAGCATTAAATCCTTTACCTCAATAGTACACTGCTGCATTTAATGTTTCACTCTTCTGTCAACTACCTCGAGCCTTGTTTCAATTGCTCTTGCTGACTTTGCCTTTTGTAGCTTCTAACGTTCCTTTTGTCAATCAGACAAAGTTGACATTGTAGCTTTTTCATCTTGTACTTGCTTCTAGACTAAGACTATTAGTGTAATACGGTGAACTGACTTTTTGAAATGTGCGGATAGCAAGAGTCGCCACCGACTTTTATTTTATCCAATTTAATAGAAAGGCTAAAAGAACAGGAAAAGACCTTTTGAAAGGAGATTGAGTTCGGGGGGTAAGTTATACAAAGGGAAGGTGTAAGGCACCCTTTGCATCCATGGTTATCCATGGGCTCTTAATTGCTTAGCTCACTTTGTTTTCAAAATGTTTGAATTGTTTGAAAAGTAGGTGTGAATAGAAATTTGAATAAGAACTTTAGCTTATAAATAAGCGTAGTCTTTTTGAAAAGTATTTGAAAATTAGTGGGAAAAAGAATTTGAATTTGAAAAAGAGCAAGCAATTAGTAGCAACTACCCTTAAGTTATAAAAATTTGTTCTTTTAGCTTTTCAGGGTGAAAGGGTTTATCCATACCATGAGAGGGCAGAAAGTCTTTCAGTTGGATGTTTGAAGGTTCGTCGAGAATAATCGTTCGCCATAAGACCGTCCCTTGCCATAAAGAGGGCAGGTAGTCTAAGGGAAGGATATAATAGTCATTTAATATTTTTAGGCATCATGCGAGGATACCCTAGCAATTGGGACAATTATTCTTTATAAGGCAACCTCGAGGGAGTTTTAATAACTTTGAAGGCAACAGGCAACATTGCTTTAGGTATCCTCGGAATCGAGGGACTTTACTATTTAGTATACTTAGAGGCAAAAGAATTATAAGGCAACATGCAACAAGAGGGATTACCCTAAAGGTGTGTGGGTGCAACAATCACATGATTAAGTTCAAATATTTATCTTGTAAATAATGATAGCTACGTTCGATTAATTATCTTGCACCCCCTAGAATTACTAACCACACAGTTAATATCATACATAAATTAAAGGCGGAAAGATAAAAGTCCTATGCTATTACAATAAACACACGCGGGTATCGCACGCTCGCGAAAAAATGAACAGAGTCGCCACCAATATATTTACCCCATAGGGGAAAGGAATATCAGAAAACCTAACAAAGGAAGGAACAGGGTCTTGCGACCAGAGAATCAAGGTACGGGAGTCGGTTACACAAGGGGAAGGTACTAACACCCCCTCGCACCCATCGTACTCGATAGTATCCACCTATATTTGTTTCTATCTAAAGGGTGTGTACTATGTCTATGTCTACATGCGAATGAATGCAAAAGAAATACGGGGAAAAGAAGGAATTATTTACAAATGTGCTCGTTCAAGCCCCGCGACTTGATGCCTACGTATCCTTTTCAGGAATCAGAGCGCCGTAGTTCGGCTAAAGATTTTATGTTTGTTTTTGTGTTTTTTAGTTGGGCGGAGTTAACACTCGCGCTCTTGCATAAGGGGACAGCCTAGGATGCAATAGAGCGGAGATAACAATGCCCTTAAGAAAGGAGAGAAGAGAGAGAGTTTGAGTGTTTCGAGGAAATCCCTAAAGCAAGGGAAACTCGAGTTACTCTTTGGTTTGTGTCTTTTAACGTTGGGAACTTACGCTCGAATGGTTCCCTAAAGCAAGGGAGATCCAAGCACTCGAATGATTCCCTAAAGCAAGGGAGATTCAAGCTTCCATTCCCTTTTTAATGATTTTCACTTTTTTATTAATGTTTTTAGGTATTTTCTTTGTATTTTTTAAAGGGGTTTTATTTTGAGTATTTATTAGATGTTTTAATGTTGTAAAAGAAAAAGAAATGAAAAGTGGGAGACTAGCCTAATTTCTAAGCCTAGAATCATTCTAATCTAAGTCTAATGTTAACATGGTAATGGAATCCTAAAAGGAGCATACTAATGATATTAACATAGGCCAAAGTTATAGGCCAAAAACAAGTAACAAAATCGCAAAACAATTATACAAAAAATAGCATGTAAATGGTACAAAAATATAAAGGAAACTAATCAAGCATTAGTACAAAGTTAACCTAAAAATCTACTATTTTTATGAGCGGTTTTTAACGTCATTTTTTATGAGGTTTTCTAAAAGAATCTAACAATTATATTCTAAACAAATTACCTAAACTCTACTTAGCAAAAAGATGATGATTTTTATTATGTTTTTTAATTATCTAAAATCTAACCAAAATGAAATGATTTATCAACTAAAAATAAAATGGAAAATAAACTAAGTAGAAAACCTAAATTCTATCAATTTTAAAATGGAGTCAGGGGGTACAATGTGAAGTCAGGGGGTTTGATTTAGTAAATGCGCAGGGCCTAGCAGCAAAGGCCCAATGGTATTTTGTTTGCACTCAGAAAAAACAAGGGGGTTCGTGGACTAAAGGGAGGTGTGTGTAGTGATAGGCCCGATGGTTGATCCAGATTTTGATCCAACTTTGTTTTTTAGATTTTTTATCATTTGAAAAAAGAAATAACTATTAACTAAAAATACAAAAAAGAGGAATTAGGGTTTTTGTGAGTAGTGGCTATTCAGATCCGTCCCTAACTCTCCTTCTCTTCTCACCGTCGCTCTCTCGGCTACGAAGCACCGCCGTTTACCTCACCGTGTGATTACAACCGCCCGAGATAAAAGTCCTAACCACGAAACCTCACTACGCATCTGAATCTTCTATCAATTTTTCATGAAGAACGTGCAAACAAACAAACTGAGGAAACGAAATCAGATGCATCTTCCTACGTTGAATCGAGCAATAGACATAGGATTTTCAACCAGCTCAACACGTTCTAGCACATGACATCAACAAAAGCGTGAAGTTCTGATGACTTACCTGGAGTGATGCAAACGAGTCAATGGCTGAAGAAATCCAGAGAGGAGGCTCCAGCGACGAAATTGCAAAATAAACGCGAAATCGAGTAAGTTCTCGATCTCTTATTCTCTTCCTTCCACGAATCTTCTTTCTTCTCCTTCTTCTTCTTCAGATTTCTATTGAACCGCGTCGTTGTTGTCTGAATGAGCGTGATAGGTTTAACACGAACTTGTTGAGGTTCTAATGGTGAACCTCAAAAGTCCTCTGAAGATGTGCGTATGGTGAGGTGAGGGTTAAGGATGAGTGTGAAGTCTTTAGAGAGAATTGAGAGCGGAGATAAAGAAGGTAGTGAAGATAGGAGGTGGTGTGAAGAATGGTGATGGAGGGAGTAGTTGCAGAGAGTAGTTGCAGAGAGTGAGAAGAGGGAAGGGAATGGTGAAGAGTGAGGTGAAGATGATGAATGAAAAAATGGCGTGAAGAGAGTTGAATTGTGGAGGGAGGTAGTTTGTATAGAGTTCATGAGAGATTCAGTTACAGGGTGAGGGAATGAGAGCCACTAGATCGAAATTCTGTTAGGGATTTGGAGGGTGGTGATTGAAGTCGGTTATGAGTTAGTTATTGTTATTTTCTGTTACAACGCCAGGAGTTAGTTAGAAACGGTTATTTTCTGTTATGGAGGTTGGTTAGAAGAGTTATTTTCTGTTACTAGAGTTTGTTAGGCTTGAAATGTGGTTGTGAGTTAGAGAAGTTAGTTTGGTTTAGGTTAATGGTTGATGCTGAAGCTGGAAGTGGCTTTAAGGTGAACATTTTTCTGTTTATGCAGGGTTGCGGATCGGTTTAGCAGTGAGGCGATTTCGATGCGGGATTCCTGTGCAGGAGCTGGTTCGCTTAACGTGCAGCTTTGGTTTTAATGGTTAGTGAATACTGACGGTGGATGTATGGGGCTGCACTACTTGTGACTTGTGTCATGGATCAGTTTTCTCTTTCTTTTTCTTTTGTATGCGCAGGCTGATCCGAATGATTGTAATTTGAAGTTATGTATGGATTTTGCTGCATATGCTTGGCATGGTGTTGCATTGAACTTGTTTCTTTTCTAAATTTTTTTGTATTGGAACTCAGAACTGAGCAGTGTTTGAGTGTTAGGATGCTTTGATAACTGACTGAATGTGTTTATCTCTTACTGCAGGTTAGTAATTGCTGAGCTCAACTTGGATTTTGTGCAAGTCTGTTTTTGAATTGTATACTCGAAGCTTGATAGAATCGTATTTTGTGCGGTTCTTTTAGATCTCAGAAGAATGTACGCAGCAGGATCCGATTCGAACGTTAAGGAGCTGAAGTGTATTCGGCTTGATGGATTGGAGCAGCAGTCTGAGTTGGCTTTTCAATGGAAAGTTGCGGAATTGGGCATATAATTTTGGCATTTGTACTTGGATTGTATTGAGTATGATGTCGTGAAGATCAGGCTGTATTATGCTTGTGATATCTTTCTTTTGCAATGATTCTTTGTAATATTTTCCCTGAGATGTAAAGCATTCGAAAACATATAATGAACACTTGCATAAAAATCCTTTTATTTGAATGAAAATGGAATTTTCTCTTCCGATTCTTGTCATGTATTCTTGGTAATTTGTAATAGGCTTTGACTTTTGACAATGTCACATTGACCTCCCATTCTTATTTAAAGGTTGACTTTGTCCTTTTGTATGTTCCTTGTACTTGAAGCACATAAAGCCTTATAAGTAATCAAAACAACTTTGAATGAATCTCCACTTACTTCAAAGAATTAATTCCACTTGGAAGAATAACCCAAAGATGTCATTGAAAGAAATTGTCAAAAGGTAGGTCACCCTCTCAAGGCTTACTTTGACCAAAAGTCAAAGTCATCGCAAATAGCTTCCTAATCTTGAAAACACCATGTCTCATCTTTACATCCATGCTTGAAGCTCAAAACAAATATTTGCCACACAGGTAATCAGATGAACAACCCAAGGCATGAACCATCATGACGATAATTGTCAGAACATGGACCATAGAATCAACTGATGAACATTAGCACAAAGAAGTGAACCTCAATCTATGATTCATGGGCCCTCTAGTTGAAAACAGACCCTCATAGAAGAAGAAACTTTGATTTACATGGAACCTTTATTGAGAAGATAACCCTGACAATGGTTGACCACCAAATGCTTTGGGACACAAACTTTATTTCTTGATTTAAAAGATCAGGGAAATAAACCCTAATCCATGGCCAAAGAAAACCTCAATTGAAACAAGCCCACCTGAATCCATATAAAACCATAGCTCTATCCATGACCTCGATCCCCTGCCAAGTTTATTAACTAATGATGTATGTTATGTTAAATGACCTAATGAAAGTATGCAGATGAAATGTAATGCTTGAGCCAGTTAAAAAATTAAAGGGTAGGACAAATTTGGGGTATGACAGCTGCCCCTATTTAATCGTCTTAAACTTGAAGGTGAGATTGACGCTAGTCTTTCGAACCTTCGAGGTGGAAGAAGATTAAATATCAAAGTACCATAAATTTGTCCTAAAGAGAAGATGGTATAAATGTTATCCTTATTTTCTGTTTTTGATATCTGCTGGGGAAAGAGAATTTTTTTTGATGAAATGATTTATGGTAAGCGGTGGTTGGATGGCGATAGCTTGTAACATAGTGGCGATGCATAAAAGAGAATAATGACTTGCTGGGGATTGGAAATTGGTTTTACGGTAAGAAATTATGGATGAATGGTGGTTGTCAGGCGGGAACTGACTTCACCATAGGCGAGGGTTGGAAATGGTGGAAAGGATTTACCAGGGCAGGGACTGGACTTTGAAAAAGGTTTGCCAAGGCGGGAATTGGGCTTTGAAAAAAGATTTGCCAAGGCGGGAATTGGGCTTTGAAAAAAAGGTTTGCCAAGGCGGGAATTGGGCTTTGAAAAATGGTTACCAGGACGGGAACTGGATTTGGAAAGCTGATTACCAGGACGGGAACTGGGTTTTGAAGTGATTACCAGGACGGGAACTGGGTTTTGAAATGATTACCAGGACGGGAACTGGGTTTGGAAAATGATTACCAGGACGAGAACTGGGTTTTGAAATGATTTGAAGGTCGGAAGGCAAAGGATTCACAACACGGGGGTTGGATCCGAACAAGTTGTCTACGTAAGGGAAAATAACCACAGAGACTAGTGACGACTAGACTCGATCAAAAGACATCAGTAAACACTGAAGAATCACGAAGATATTGATGCTTGCTAAGCATAAGAATTACATTAATCCCTCAGGCCAAAGGCGGGGTGTAACTCTTCAAGAGCGGCAATTATTTGAATTGCCACACACCAAGTATGATTATTCAAACGATTGAAAAATGAGATGGGTTGAATGCCCACCCTCATTCACACTCTAATCTGCACGCAGCACACGGGAAATAACCTCGGAGACAACGATTCTGACGAAGAAAGACATTGTATCCGATCCATATCAGAGAGAGAGAAAACGAGACTTCTTCTGGGGGATATATTACTTCGTACCTTCTGGGCACATATAAAATGGATTATGCATTGATGCATGTTTGGATTTTTGTATGACGTAATGCTCCACCTTAATGGAAATGCTACGCTTTTGAAGATGTAATGTTTTATGCAATGTATTCTATATGCAAAGTGCCAAATAAAGGCCTCGGGGAGATAGAGAAGCAGGATCATTAGGGTCCGCTGCTTGTTCTCTTGAGATGCCAATATGAATCGGTGTTGGAAACCCTGCAGTACCAAGGATCATTGGCAACTGCACTGAGGGTTGGAATGTAGCTTTGTTGGGGAGGAAGTAACTTCGTCTGACTTTCCCTACACCTTGAACTGCTTGGGAATGGTGAGCTTGAGGAGATTCCCTCGATTCACCATGTTAAGGATGAGAAATTCAGATAAGGTGATCAGGTTGGGGAAGTGGAACAACTCTCATGAGAAATAAACTCATGTGCTCGGGGAGAGGCCAAAGTTCCAGGAGAAATAAACTCCTATGATCGTGGAGAGACAATAAAACTCAGAAGATTGTGCCCCAAGCTTGGTGAACTACAAAGGAATTTGCCCCAAGGGATCCTTGGAGAGATTTGTCGAATCTCGACGTAACTGCCCCAGATTGGTTGAACTCAAGAGAGATTCCTCGACTTGATTGCCCCAGATTAACCAACGGTGAATGGATGCCTCAGTTGACAGAGTCTTCACACAACTTGCCCCTCGGAGTGATCAGCCTTTTGAAGTGAATGGCTCATGGAATCGATCAACTTTTTCTGCAGTTGTTTATTGTTTGATCTTCCTTGATGTCAAGTGTTTATTCACAAGTAAAAGATATTTGTTTTGAAGATGATAATCCTAATGCAATGCTTATGCTAGCTTCGAGATCAAAGTTATTAAAACAAAGTTGTGACATTGAGTGTTTGAATTATTTGTCATATCGATATCAACGCAAACGGTAAGTAAACATCTAGGAGTCAGTTTTACGCGAATTGAATGTAGTATGCTTTCGAAATAAACTCTGCTTCAATTAGGTCTCTTAAGGGTTGTAACGTGGCCTGGTTCACGGTTTTAGAAAGAAAGGATTTAGGGCTCAAAGTCTAACCTAACCCACCCATTCTTCGTGATGTTCTCCAGTCCTAAATTCAACTTAACCTGATACGAGCGTTCATCCTTCAATAGGAGTTTGAGATGATTGAGGAACCAATGAGGCATTTTGGACATGGCGGTCACTTTACCTTTCGGTTTTGGTGTCTGATCACACGACTTTGTTATCATAATCCTTGTTTTTCGCTTCTGCTTTGGTTTTCCTTTTTTGTTTCCCTAACTTTTGCCTGGACAAATTCTTTTTGAATTCTATTTTGAAGTCCAGCGGGATGCCCTAATTTTTGCCTAAGTCACTTGTTTTCAAGTTATTGACTTAGCGGGCCCTTTTTTTAAAAAAAATTTATTCACTTTTTCTTGACAAGTCGTGTGATCCCGAATCTCTGATTTGTTGGAGGTGATTGTGACTGCCTCATTCTTTGATTGATGAGGGATTACCATTGGGGTATTGATTTTTCTCAACCTTTTGAAGGATAACCATTGTCGTATCCTTAGATGCATACTCCTGATGAATTTTGAATGCTCGATCAGATTAATTGAATGCTACCCTGCCCCTGGGTTAAATGTGAGGGTTTTTTTTTTTAATAGAAAAGAAACTCCTACTTCAAGGCTCAAAGGGGTTAACGAGGGTTGCACTCCCTTATATCTCTAGTGTTTGGGGATTTGAAACAATGCCTGTACATCCTCAGCGGGGTTTTATTCAAAAGCATACAATTAGAGATTTTGCGTTTTTATTATTTTTTTCATCATTCTCCTTTTGATGTTTTTTTGCTTTAGTCAAGAGTTTGATATCGATAGACAGAAAGATATGAGTGAACACGAATGGATTGATTCGAAACTAGCATATGCAATGCATTTTTATTTTTATTTAAAACAAACAAGTTTTACATGGAAGAAACATTTAACAAAACAAGGAAAATTACAAATGAAAATGCAGAAATGAAAATTGATGATTGCCATAGTTGAGGAGGCTTGACTCCGTCTGGACTTGTTGATCTTGAATACCTTCTGCAGTTCCTTCCAAACACTTCAGATTACTTCAAAAGAAAACTCCAACGAAGTCACCCAAGAGTTGTAAATTTTTGTCTTACTTTAGGGATTCGAGTAGTGCGAGTGATGCAATGCTCAAGATAAGAGTACGTCTTGTTTATCCCTCAATCAGGAGCCCCAAGCATAGATGTTGGAGAAGTATTCACCTTCAACCATGGAGGAACCTTACATGATCATCAAACTTAGAAAATCTATCTTTTGTAAGGAAAGACCAAAACACCAACTGGAACACAAACCCTCAGGGATACAACTGAGCGCGAGAACCTTGAGAATGAGGGATGCTTCCACAGAACACTCTTGATTACCACCTGGAAAAAGATTCCAACGAAGTTGCACAAGAATTTGTGGTGCTTTTATTATTATCCTACCAACGAGTTTAAACAGGGAATTTGTTGATTTTGGAGACTTTTTGAAATCCGGGCTCTTTACTCGGGCAAGGGAATTCCATTCACACACATGTTTCCTCCTTGAAGGGTTATGTACCTCTCGTCAATCAATTGTTGTACTTTGGCTTTGAAAGCGTTGCAGTCCTCAGTTGAGTGCCCTACTGATCCAGCGTGATACCCACATTGCACATTAGGGTCATACCTAGGTGGAAACGGCCGTGGTGGAGGCTTCAGAGATTTGGGAGTCACCAACAAGCTTTGAACTAGATATGGCAGAAGTTTACTGTATGTCATAGGAATTTGGTCCAACGGAACATTTCTTCGTCCCAAATTACTTCTAGGTGGGAACTGATTCAGATGGCCTTGTTGATGTGGAACACATTTCTTTTGTGGCAAATATTGAATCGATTGTTGTTGGACTATCTGGGGTTGTTGATTGATAGTGGTGGCAAAGGCTTGTGGAATATACTGGCTAGGAGAAACTAGGACCATCTGATAATTAGGAACCTGAACCTGGGGATAGACAGGGACTTCCTCTTCTTCAATCTCAGAAACTGCATTTGTTTCACTTTTCTCTTTTTCTGTGAATTCGGAAACATTAGCAATATCTTGGATCTTACCAACCCTTAAGGCGTTTTCAATTCGTTCTCCTACGACCACCAAATTTGAGAATTCGGAGGAAGCACATCCAACCATCATGTTCAGATATGGATCTCTCAGAGTATTCATGAACATGTCTACAAGCTCTCGTTCCAAAAGGGGAGGTTGGACCCTAGCAGCTAATTCTCTCCATCTTTGTGCATACTCTTTAAAAGACTCATCAACCTTCTGAGTTAAACTTTGGAGTTGTAGTCTAGTAGGAGCCATGTCACTTTTGTACTTGTAATTCTTGAGAAAAGCCTCTGCTAGTTCATCCCAAGTGCGGACATGGGTTCGTTCAAGTCGTGTATACCACTCAAGGGATGCCCCACTTAGGCTATCCTGAAAGAAGTGCATTAGAAGCTTATCATTTTCTGCATACGGAGCCATCTTGTTGCAAAATGCCTTGATGTGACTCATCGGACAAGTGGTACCCTTGTATTTCTCAAAACTAGGGACTTTGAATTTAGCAGGAATCTTGATATCAGGCACTAGGCACAAATCAATAGCACTTAAACCAGAGGAGCTACGACCTTCTAAAGCATTCAACCTTTCTTCTAGGAGGTGGAATTTTCTCTCATTTTCTTCGATCGGGAACTTGAAAGCTTCCAATTCAGAATTGTTCTCATGGTGTGAAGTCTCTTTATTAGGAACTTCCACGGGCACAGGTTTTGATCCCTCATTAGCAACAGTGGTCGGAGTACCATTAGTCAACTTAACAACACTTTGTCTGAGCTCTTCTTGCCCCTGAACAACAGCATGGAGGGTCTCCAAGAGTTGGGTCATCCTCTCACCCATAGCATCCATGTCCTTACGAAGTGCAACCTGATTTTGTTCAAGACGGTCCATGATTCTCCTCTGATTAATCCTTGTATGATACAGATGTAGGGAAGTCAGTTTCGTTGATGAAGGAGAAATCTGTTGAAAGGGACCCCAATTAGCTTCTGATATGGAACCATGACATGCAATATGATATGAATGCAATGTTTCATTTTCGAGGAATCCTAAAGTCTTTTCACACACTTTTGTTTCTCTTTTATCTTCCTTTTTTTTGAATCAAAGCTTCATTTTGCATATAATATTTTTACTCTTTTTCAATTTCTTTTTTTTCTCTTTTTTTTTTGGAAAAAGACTTTAGGATCCCACACAAATGAAGTGGATAAAGCAATGATGTTATGCAATGCAAAAACATGGGATTAAGGTCCAAATAATCTTAGAAACCACTGCACAATCCTCTGAATAACTGATGTAGGTCAGATGTCACAGGATCAAAGGTTCGACGCCTTTTTAGAATACCATAATATCAAGCACCATGAGAACAGACCAAATAAAGGTCCGACCTCAAATATGAAGAAGCAATGGTATGTAGGAGCCAAGGTTTCCTGTCCCACCCCAATCTCACATGTACGTATTCTAGACACGGACAAGTGGTCCCTAATGGTCACTAGGGTCTACAGTTCCCATGGAGTACAAAGTGTTTGAGGCAACAAGCGCGCCAGACACAGTGTTCCATGAAAGAACCTCGCCCAGTTGTGGTACCCCATGTCAAGCTCGATCATAGCAAGCGCTACGGGAGTCAACATGAGCATCCACGCTAATCCTATGTGTCACTGGCCTGGGTAGTGGGCCTTTTACCTCACACAAAGCCCCCACCTGCAAAACAAAGCAGAAAAATATGTGGCCCCCACGGGGAACCCATAATATAGTCCAGATGCATGCGGAAAATAAACATGATATGCAAGCATATATACAAGATATAAACATGTAAACAAAACAAAGAAACACCCAATAAAAGAAACAAACAAAGGCTAGGATCGACTCACTAAGTACAGACCCGCAATAGGTCTAACGTCCCTAGCAGAGTCACCAGCTGTCGCACGTTCGCAAAAAAATGAACAGAGTCGCCACCAATATATTTACCCCATAAGGGAAAGGAATATCAGAAAACCTAACAAAGGGAGGAACAGGGTCTTGCGACCAGAGAATCAAAGTACGGGAGTCGGTTACGCAAGGGGAAGGTACTAACCCCCCTCGCGCCCATCGTACTCGATGGTATCCACCTATGTTTGTTTCTATTTAAAGGGTGTGTACTATGTCTATGTCTACATGCGAATGAATGCAAAAGAAATACGAGGAAAAGAAGGAATTATTTACAAATGTGCTCGTTCAAGCCCCGCGACTTGATGCCTACGTATCATTTTCAAGAATCAGAGCGCCGTAGTTCGGCTAAAGATTTTCTGTTTGTTTTTGTGTTTTTTAGTTGGGCGGAGTTAACGCTCGCGCTCTTGCATAAGGGGACAGCCTAGGATGCAATAGAGCGGAGATAACGATGCCCTTAAGAAAGGAGAGAAGAGAGAGAGTTTGAGTGTTTCGAGGAAATCCCTAAAGCAAGGGAAACTCGAGTTACTCTTTGGTTTGTGTCTTTTAACGTTGGGAACTTACGCTCGAATGGTTCCCTAAAGCAAGGGAGATCCAAGCACTCGAATGATTCCCTAAAGCAAGGGAGATTCAAGCTTCCATTCCCTTTTTAATGATTTTCACTTTTTTATTAATGTTTTTTAGGTATTTTCTTTGTATTTTTTAAAGGGGTTTTATTTTGAGTATTTATTAGATGTTTTAATGTTGTAAAAGAAAAATAAATGAAAAGTGGGAGACTAGCCTAATTTCTAAGCCTAGAATCATTCTAATCTAAGTCTAATGTTAACATGGTAATGGAATCCTAAAAGGAGCATACTAATGATATTAACATAGGTAAAAGTTATAGGCCAAAAACAAGTAACAAAATCGCACAACAATTATACAAAAAATAGCATGTAAATGGTACAAAAATATAAAGGAAACTAATCAAGCATTAGTACAAAGTTAACCTAAAAATCTACTATTTTTATGAGCCTTTTTTAACGTCATTTTTTATGAGGTTTTCTAAAAGAATCTAACAATTATATTCTAAACAAATTACCTAAACTCTACTTAGCAAAAAGATGATGATTTTTATTATGTTTTTTAATTCTCTAAAATCTAACCAAAATGAAATGATTTATCAACTAAAAATAAAATGGAAAAAAAACTAAGTAGAAAACCTAAATTCTATCAATTTTAAAATGGAGTCAGGGGGTACAATGTGAAGTCAGGGGGTTTGATTTAGTAAATGCGCAGGGCCTAGCAGCAAAGGCCCAATGGTATTTTGTTTGCACTCAGAAAAAACAAGGGGGTTCGTGGACTGAAGGGAGGTGTGCGTAGTGATAGGCCCGATGGTTGATCCAGATTTTGATCCAACTTTGTTTTTTAGATTTTTTATCATTTGAAAAAAGAAATAACTATTAACTAAAAATACAAAAAAAGAGGAATTAGGGTTTTTGTGAGTAGTGGCTACTCAGATCCGTCCCTAACTCTCCTTCTCTTCTCACCGTCGCTCTCTCGGCTACGAAGCACCGCCGTTTGCCTCACTGTGTGATTACAACCGCCCGAGATAAAAGTCCTAACCACGAAACCTCACTACGCATCTGAATCTTCTATCAATTTTTCATGAAGAACGCGCAAACAAACAAAACGGAGGAAACGAAATCAGATGCATCTTCCTACGTTGAATCGAGCAATAGACATAGGGTTTTCAACCAGCTCAACACGTTCTAGCACATGACATCAAGAAAAGCGTGGAGTTCTGATGACTTACCTGGAGTGATGCAAACGAGTCAATGGCTGAAGAAATCCAGAGAGGAGGCTCTAGCGACGAAATTGCAAAATAAACGCGAAATCGAGTAAGTTCTCGATCTCTTATTCTCTTCCTTCCACGAATCTTCTTTCTTCTCCTTCTTCTTCTGATTTCTATTGAACCGCGTCGTTGTTGTCTGAATGAGCGTGATAGGTTTAGCACGAACTTGTTGAGGTTCTAATGGTGAACCTCAAAAGTCCTCTGAAGATGTGCGTATGGTGAGGTGAGGGTTAAGGATGAGTGTGAAGTCTTCAGAGAGAATTGAGAGCGGAGATGGAGAAGGTAGTGAAGATAGGAGGTGGTGTGAAGAATGGTGATGGAGGGAGTAGTTGCAGAGAGTAGTTGCAGAGAGTGAGAAGAGGGAAGGGAATGGTGAAGAGTGAGGTGAAGATGATGAATGAAAAAATGGCGTGAAGAGAGTTGAATTGTGGAGGGAGGTAGTTTATATAGAGTTCATGAGAGATTCAGTTACAGGGTGAGGGAATGAGAGCCACTAGATCGAAATTCTGTTAGGGATTTGGAGGGTGGTGATTGAAGTCGGTTATGAGTTAGTTATTGTTATTTTCTGTTACAACGCCAGGAGTTAGTTAGAAACGGTTATTTTCTGTTATGGAGGTTGGTTAGAAGAGTTAGTATCTGTTACTAGAGTTTGTTAGGCTTGAAATGTGGTTGTGAGTTAGAGAAGTTAGTTTGGTTTAGGTTAATGGTTGATGCTGAAGCTGGAAGTGGCTTTAAGGTGAACATTTTTCTGTTTATGCAGGGTTGCGGATCGGTTTAGCAGTGAGGCGATTTCGATGCGGGATTCATGTGCAGGGGCTGGTTCGCTTAATGTGCAGCTTTGGTTTTAATGGTTAGTGAATACTGACGGTGGATGTATGGGGCTGCACTACTTGTGACTTGTGTCATGGATCAGTTTTCTCTTTCTTTTGCTTTTGTATGCGCAGGCTGATCCGAATGATTGTAATTTGAAGTTATGTATGGATTTTGCTGCATATGCTTGGCATGGTGTTGCATTGAACTTGTTTCTTTTCTAAATTTTTTTGTATTGGAACTCAGAACTGAGCAGTGTTTGAGTGTTAGGATGCTTTGATAACTGACTGAATGTGTTTATCTCTTACTGCAGGTTAGTAATTGCCGAGCTCAACTTGGATTTTGTGCAATTCTGTTTTTGAATTGTATACTCGAAGCTTGATAGAATCGTATTCTGTGCGGTTCTCTTAGATTTCAGAAGTATGTACGCAGCAGGATCCGATTCAAACATTAAGGAGCTGAAGTGTATTCGGCTTGATGGATTGGAGCAGCAGTCTGAGTTGGCTTTTCAATGGCAAGTTGCGGAATTGGGCATATAATTTTGGCATTTGTACTTGGATTGTATTGAGTATGATGTCGTGAAGATCAGGCTGTATTATGCTTGTGATATCTTTCTTTTGCAATGATTCTTTGTAATATTTTCCCTGAGATGTAAAGCATTCGAAAACATATAATGAACACTTGCATAAAAATCCTTTTATTTGAATGAAAATGGAATTTTCTCTTCCGATTCTTGTCATGTATTCTTGGTAATTTGTAATAGGCTTTAACTTTTGACAATGTCACATTGACCTCCCATTCTTATTTAAAGGTTGACTTTGTCCTTTTGTATGTTCCTTGTACTTGAAGCACATAAAGCCTTATAAGTAATCAAAACAACTTTGAATGAATCTCCACATACTTCAAAGAATTAATTCCACTTGGAAGAATAACCCAAAGATGTCATTGAAAGAAATTGTCAAAAGGTAGGTCACCCTCTCAAGGCTTACTTTGACCAAAAGTCAAAGTCATCGCAAATAGCTTCCTAATCTTGAAAACACCATGTCTCATCTTAACATCCATGCTTGAAGCTCAAAACAAATATTTGCCACACAGGTAATCAGATGAACAACCCAAGGCATGAACCATCATGACGATAATTGTCAGAACATGGACCGTAGAATCAACTGATGAATATTAGCACAAAGAAGTGAACCTCAATCTATGATTCATGGGCCCTCTAGTTGAAAACAGACCCTCAAAGAAGAAGAAACTTTGATTTACATGGAACCTTTATTGAGAAGATAACCCTGACAATGGTTGACCACCAAATGCTTTGGGACACAAACTTTATTTCTTGATTTAAAAGATCAGGGAAATAAACCCTAATCCATGGCCAAAGAAAACCTCAATTGAAACAAGCCCACCTGAATCCATATAAAACCATAGCTCTATCCATGACCTCGATCCCCTGCCAAGTTTATTATTTAATGATGTATGTGTAGCAACCTGCCTAAAAATTTGTAACTTAGAGAGTCGCCACCTATTCTGAAGGGCGAATAGGAAACCCTACGCAGTATAGAGATCAGGGTAAGATACTATATTCAGGTCGAGGGAAGGTGTTAGGCACCCTCAACCCTTTCCTATGGCTTTGAATCTAAGGTCAACAGTTTGATGGCTAAGAGTATTAAGGTAAGGTTTATGCTTTCGAGGGTTAAATAATTAAGGGAAATGAATCGGGAAAAATGAGATTTAGAGGGAAGGGGACTCGCCTTGTTGCCAAGTGCCTACGTATCTCCTTATGGAGAATCAGAGTCAACGTAGTTCGGGCACAGGGTTGTACGCCTTAGAATTGAATTGAATGTATTTGAATTTGTTTTTGGAATGCGAAGTTCGAAGGTATTTTGAATTACCTTATCGTAGTTTGAACATCGCAGAATTGAAGAGATGAAAATCCGTGGTTTGTGATTTGATGTATTTTAAGTGTTTTGGGCGTACAACCCTGATTTAATATGGCACTATTAACCGCAACAATCAATAGATTCGATCGCCATAGTTAACAGATTAGTAAAGGATTCCTGGCAATTCTAATCGATTGATTCGATTATCACTTTTAGCAAATTGATGTATTTTAATTATTAATTTATTAATTTATCGTTACCCCTCATAACCGATAGTTTCGATTACAAATAATAACGAATTGATAAGGGAAAAATATGCTAATCATCATAACCAATAGGATGGTTAAAACCATTTAGCAAAATAAATTTATTTGAATTTTAATTTATAGGATTTGATTAATTAAATTAATCGATTATTAACCATCGCGACCAATAGATTTAGTCGTAACGAATAATAAATTAAATCCTAATATCTTTGATACTTTGGGCAAATGGGATGGAGCAAACCCTAATATCTTAATGTATTTATAAGGGTTTCTATGATTTAATATTAATTAAAATTAATTAAATCAATTGAGTCGAATAATCGACATAATCGACTAATTGGGATGATCCTAAATGATTCTAAACCCTAACTATAACCCTAATCCTAATTTATATTCTACCATTAATTTAATAAACCAATTAAACTAAAGAGATATTAATTAATATTTAACCTAAATATTTAACTAATAAATATACTAAATAAAACCTGGATGTTGATCCTGCATGGTTGACCTTTGAAGGTGTATGGTAGGCTTGCATTTTCTGAGCATTGGATGCTCAGCTGGCTGGATCAGAAGGTCGCTGGGTGGAGGAACATCGTGGACGTGCGTAGCCTCGTTGCACTGAATCTGGAATAAACTTAACATACAAAGGGATAAAATATACAGCGTGGAGGGTAGGGATCGAACCCAGGCCCTCACGCTAAATAATGAAACGTCTTTACCAGTTGTGCTGCGTGGATGAACTGACATTGAATCGTGCCCGTATGTTAATATTCGATCAATCAATTCCTCATGGTTTCAAACGAAGGTCGCTGGCGGAGCCCACCTCTGGATGTTCTGCCAATCAAAACAAAGAGGAGTGCTTGGACCTCTTTGACTGACCAGTCAGAGACGGAGAGAGAATCCATCACTTTTGAACGACCAATAGGAAACCTGGATGGAGCCACGCATGCCAATCTCCCACCTTCAGCTTCTTGACGCCGCCGGAACAGTAGCGGAGCCTTCTTCTCCGATTGACCAACAACACACGTACCTGCACACACAACCAAAACCGACAAGAAAAGAACCCAGACCTACTAATTTGGATGCTACGAATCCGTTGGTGATGGTTTTAAGACCTGAAACAGCCTGTAACTCGAGAACCGAACCGCCACAAACTTGATGCCCTAGCCATGGCATCTCACGTTTCGCACGTCTCAACTCTCATGCGATGGCCCTAAACTGTTCTATAGAATCTCAGCAACACGTTAGTGATGTTATTTTCGTTCAAAACACAATAACATTAGAGATGTGAATTCAAGAAATAGCATACAACAAGGTTCACGCATGGAGCGTTTCAAGAGCATATGGCTATCACCTGGGACCTGGAATTACTCCTTGAGACCTCTGGTGCACGATGAGATCCTTGAAAGGTCTTGAAAAAGGCTCCCAATCTCAACTCGAAAATGCAAGTGTATGTGAGTTTCTTTTGGAATGCAAAACCCTAATATTCTATCCCCCCCCTCCCTCCTTATGAATATTTTAGAATATATATGGCATCACTTAGGGTTTAGTTTGGGCTTGGTCATTAGGTTTTTGGAGAAATACAAAATTGGTTCAAAATTATATGATTTCTTTCTATTTTTGCCTTTAATCTTTTCTCATCCTATTATCACTAATTTTTATCAAAAATAATAATATTTGGATTATTGGATTTGATTACAAAATCAAATCCTTGATTTAAAACTAATTTCCCACATTCATAATAATTTATTTATATTTAAATGAATTAAAAATTCAAATAAAATAAAACAAATATTATAAATACAAAGTAATTAATTAAAAGACAATTATAAGGTCCATGGTCATATTTGGGATCCAATTGAGGCCTTGAATATTCACAATCCTCTGATAATATGCAAAACCCTAGTTTTGAGACCCTCGATTAGGAGAGAGTAGCTTGAATAAACCTTTATACCTTGAGCCATTGAAGAACCTTTGATTAAATATGAGATGACAAATTTTGGGGTATGACAGTATGTTATGTTAAATGACCTAATGAAAGTATGCAGATGAAATGTAATGCTTGAGCCAGTTAAAAAATTAAAGGGTAGGACAAATTTGGGGTATGACAGCGGGGAAGGGGAATGAAAGCAGGAAATAAGAGGGAACAATAATTAGTTTTAAAATCTTTATCTTGAGCCTTGATCTCCCTTGATCTCCCTCGAACCTTCGATTGACTCTGAACATCTAAGAATCAAACAGAAAATAATAGGGAGTGAGTGTAAGAGGGATTCATTGACTATTCGAGGCAACCCTATTTTAGGCAAAGGCAAAATAAAATAAAAATGATATTTAAAGAAGAAAATCAATAGAAACTTAGCTTTTGATTTGACGGCGCGTAGTCGGAGGATACCGGGGTAACCCTGAAAATTTACACAAAAGAAAAGAATTTTCAGTGTATGAATGATCTACAAACCTTAATTGATTAAAGATCTATAAACCCTAAAAAGAAAACTTATTGTGACCTAAAGGGTTTATAAGGCTAAAAATGCGTTAGTGGATAACACCTACCAATAGGAGTGATTAATGATCATGATGAAAAGAAATAATTAAAATAAAATACAGGGTTTTAAGGCATAAACACACTTAATTAGTCCCAAGAATAATTATTGACTAAGAAACTCAATTAAATTATTATTGTAAAAGAAATTTTATTTCACCAGAAAAATCGAGTTTTCGATTAAATGTAGATAATTATAAAACCATTATTTATAATAAATAATATGTAAGTAAAATAAATAAATAATAAAATAAATACAATAAAAGAGAAAAAGGAATAAAAGATAATCGTATAATTAAAAATAAAGATCAAAACTTAGTTGATCCAGTGTGGCTAACTTCTGATGGTCCATGGTAGGCACTCGTTTTCTGGGCATTGGATCTTGTTTGACTTTGATCTGAAGGGTGATGATGAGAGGGCGCATCACAAACTCACGTGGACCGGATGCATGGGATTTGTACATGAGTGTTTATTAAAAATAAATGGCCCAGGTCGTACTCGAACCCAAGTCTCTAAAGATACCTCACACTTTCTCTTACCAATTGTTCTGCAAATCATACATGATAATATATTAACTTAGAAACAATTAATATAATGAAAGTGATTGGATAAGTCAAAAGAGAAAGTCAGGTGGGCCCCCCTTGGTACATGAACAGCCAATCGTGAATGGAAAGAGATGAGGCTGACTTTGACCATCCAGCCAAACGATTACACGCGTGGAGAGAGAGACTGGCAGATTTGACCATCCAACAGAAAGGCGCCACGCGTGTCCCAGGGGCTCAATCACTATTCATTGTCTTCTTCAATGGTGCCTGCGGATTTTCTTATGGATATAGCTGCGCCTTTACCTGCGGATTTTTCCGCAGGTTATTCATCTTCATACCTGCAACTTCAAAGGCACTATAAACGCACGTCAAAGAGTTCCAAAAACACCCAGGTCGATTAAATCAAGCACCACGAATTCAATGGTATAGGTTTCGAGTCCTGAAACAGGCTACACATACAAAAACGAAGAAAGTGACCTCCCATGCCCTAACAATGGTGGTCCTCTCTTCCAACGTTAAAGCTTCATTGCAATGGTTCTATCCTGTCTTAAACAATACTAGAAACTCATGTAAGGCATTAGCTTCAATGGAAACGCATCAAAACACGATAAACAAAAATTCAAGAATGCTTAAGAAAACATGAATATGGCGCAGACATTATGCATGATATGGGAGTTCAGGAATGATTCATACTTACTCTATATTCCCTTAAAAAGAGAATGGGATGGTTGGATTTGCTTGAAAATCACTTGAATGGTGTTCTTGATTGTTCACTACTTTTTGCCTTTTTTCAACCTTAGAAACCCTTGCTCTTGGCTGTTATTTTCGTCCTCACTTGTTTGTTTAGGTTTAGATATATATAGAGAGGAGATTAGGTCAAATATTTGGAGAGAAATCCAATCTTTTTATGATATGGAAATACGCAAATTTTTTGATTGAAAATCAAATCTTAATATTTCTATTTTTTATCAATCTTCTCCAATGACCTTGGCCATGAATTAAATTGAATATTGGATTCACAAAAATAAACTAAAATAAAATCTTTTGTGTCTTTACTATTTTATATAATTAATTTATGATTTAAAATGATTAAAAACCATAAAATAATTTAATAAAACAATAAAAAATAAAAGAATCTTGTTTTGGGGCGTGCATGGGCCTAGGATAAAGATTGGATGGAAAGAAAATAGACCCATTTGGAAATATTTGGAGTTTTGAACCTTTTCTCTTCATACATGCCCTTGAAAATAGGTGAACTTATGCACCTTTCCATTTCCTCATATTTCAACATTTTTTTCAAGTTCTTGGACTTTTAGAAACATTGAAGAGTCCTCTAACCAATGTCTTTGGTCTCATGTCAAAATGGTTTTCCATGCTCCTTGTATGCTCTTTTGAAAAAGATGACTTTTGGTTGATTTTCAAAAGGACCTATATGTTTTAAGTCATATCTCTCAAATGAAGCATTTTTAGACTTGGCATGTGAGAGACAAAGTTGTAGAGAATTCAATTTCATTCAAAATGAGCTTTAGATGGGAAATTTCTGATGTTCCATGTAGGAGTTATGGCTGGTCAAAGTTTAGTTGACTTTCTCCTTTGAAAACCCTAATTTAGAAACTTTTGAATTTGTTGATTTCTGATCTTTTCTTGATGAAACATGATCAATCCTTGATCACATGGTGAATGATACTTCATAATGAGGATGTTGACCAAAAATCAGAAGTTTTGACTGTCGTTTGACCATAGTTTGACTTTTAGGTCAACCAGTCGATTCTTGATCGTTTAGGCCATTGGGTGAGCACTCTTTTGAATCAGAGCTTGAAAATTGGCATGAGGATCCTTTGAGGAATATAAGAGGTTATGAGGTCCACTTGAATTGTCAGAACCTGACTTTTCTTTGAGAAAAGCAAAACCCTAGTTCAGAGGCACTTGTTTAGGAGATAGGTAGCTTTGAGCAATTGGAGATGTTTGAGCATTTGAAAGGTGAAATGAGATGGGAAAATTTTGGGGTATGACAATTAGACTGACGTTTGAATATTAGAGTCTTCAGCACTGGTGCAGATGTAACTTCAGTTATCAAACTTTGGAAGTTCTCTGTAGCGTGATACCATCAGATCTTTAGAGCCTTACTTCTAATTTCCATCTTCTGATTGTTAGAACAAGATTTGTTCTTATCAATTATCTTAGTTTTGATGATAACAATAATATGAATTTTGCTTAAAATAATATGGTACTCTAATCCAATGCAATTTCCCTTTCAGGAAATATATATAAAGAGTACGCATAATTCAGCGCTCAGAAGTTGTGTCTCAAATGGTTCAGCATGCAACATCAGAACATGGTCTGGCAAGACATCAGAAGATGGTCGAAGCAGAATCAGAACATGAGTCTATGGAAGCATCAGAAGAACATGAGATCAGAAGCACTGAAGATCAGAAGATGGTATCACGCTCAGAAGCACTTCAAGGTCAGAAGATCAGAAGATGCTATGCACCAAGCTGTTTGAATCTGATGATATTCAAACGTTATATTCACAAACATCAGATCAGAAGGAAGTACACGTGGCAGACTACGCTGACTGACAAAAGGAACGTTAAAGCTACTAAAGGCAACGTCAGTAGACACAGCGTGAACAAGGCTCGAGGTAGTTGACAAAAGCGTATAACATTAAATGCAATGCTGTACGGAACACGCAAAGCATTAAATGCACTCAACGGTCATCTTCTCAACGCCTATAAATATGAAGTTCTGATGAGAAGCAAGGTTAACGATTCTGCACCAAAACAACTTATATCAAACTTGCTGAAACGCTGTTCAAATCTAAACTCAGAATCTTCATCTTCATCAAAGCTCACTACATTGCTGTTGTAATATCTTAGTGAGATTAAGCTTAAACGTTAAGAGAAATATCACAGTTGTGATTATAGCTTTTAAGAAGCATTTGTAAACTCTTGAATTGATTACATTAAGTTGTAAGGAACTAGAGTGATCGTGTTGATCAGTATACTCTAGGAAGTCTTGGCAGTTGGCTGAGCAGTTTGTAACTAGAGTGATCGTGTTGATCAGTAGACTCTAGAGAAAGTCTTAGGAGTGAACTAAGCAGTTGTTCCTGGAGTGATCAGTGTGTGATCAGAAGACTCTGGAAGACTTAGTTGCGGACTAAGTGGAAAACCATTGTAATCCGTGCGATTAGTGGATTAAATCCTCAGTTGAGGTAAATCATCTCTGCGGGGGTGGACTGGAGTAGCTTCGTTAACAGCGAACCAGGATAAAAATAATTGTGCAATTTATTTTTATCGTCCAAGATTTAAAGTCACACTTATTCAATCCCCCCCTTTCTAAGTGTTTTTCTATCCTTCAATTGGCATCAGAGCGCCGGTTCTAAGGTGCAAGCACTTAACCGTGTTTAGAAAAGATTCAGGAAGAGAAAAACGCTTCAGTAAAAGATGGTTGATGAAAGTGAAAAGTCTACACCTACACCTGCATCTACATCTGGCTCTGCTGAGCAATACAACGGTAACAATGGTTATACTAGACCGCCGGTATTTGATGGTGAAAACTTTGAATACTGGAAAGATAAACTGGAAAGTTTCTTTCTGGGTCTAGATGGTGATCTATGGGATCTTCTGATGGATGGTTACAAACATCCAGTAAATGCCAGTGGCGCAAAGCTGTCAAGGCAAGAAATGAATGATGATCAAAAGAAGCTTTTCAGGAATCATCATAAATGCAGAACTGTTTTGCTGAATGCTATCTCTCATGCTGAGTATGAGAAGATATCTAACAGGGAAACGGCCTATGACATATATGAGTCCTTGAAAATGACTCATGAAGGAAATGCTCAAGTCAAGGAGACTAAAGCTCTAGCCTTAATCCAGAAGTATGAAGCCTTCAAGATGGAGGATGATGAAGACATTGAAAAGATGTTTTCAAGATTTCAAACTCTTACTGCTGGATTGAGAGTTCTTGACAAGGGATACACCAAGGCGGATCACGTAAAGAAGATCATCAGAAGCTTACCCAGAAGATGGTGTCCTATGGTGACTGCATTCAAGATTGCAAAGAATCTGAATGAAGTTTCTCTGGAAGAGCTGATCAGTGCCTTGAGAAGCCATGAGATTGAGCTGGATGCAAATGAGCCTCAAAAGAAAGGTAAGTCTATTGCATTAAAATCTAATATCAAGAAATGCACTAACGCTTTTCAGGCCAAAGAAGAAGATCCTGAAGAATCAGAATCTGAAGAAGAAGATGAACTGTCCATGATTTCCAGAAGGCTAAATCAACTCTGGAAGACCAAGCAAAGGAAGCTCAGAGGCTTCAGAAGTTCAAGGAAATTTGAACGTGGAGAATCCTCTGATGAAAGAAGATTTGACAAAAAGAAGGTCATGTGCTATGAATGCAATGAGCCTGGACACTACAAGAATGAATGTCCAAATCTTCAGAAGGAAAGTCCCAAGAAAAAGTTTCATAAGAAGAAAGGTCTTATGGCAACCTGGGATGAGTCAGAAGATGATTCAGAAGATGAGCAGGCCAACTGTGCGCTGATGGCGACAGAAGATGACGGATCAGAATCTACATCAGAATCAGATTCTGAAGAGGTATTTTCTGAACTTACTAGAGATGAGTTAGTTTCCGGTCTAACTGAACTTCTGGAACTCAAGTCTCAGATTAGTCTCAAATACAAAAAGCTGAAAAAGCAATTTGAATTTGAAACAAAGAAGCTTGAGTTGGAGAATTCTGAATTAAAAGAAAAACTTTTAAAACTATCCAATAATGTTGGATCTCCTTCTGATTCAGAAAAATCCACTCCCAGTCTAAACCATATTCTGAAAGAATATGATTTAAGTTTCAGGAAGTTCTTATCTAGAAGTATTGGCAGAAGTCAGCTAGCTTCTATGATATATGCCGTATCTGGAAACAAAAGAGTTGGCATTGGTTATGAGGGTGAAACCCCATACAAACTGGAACCTGTTGATGAAATGAAACTCACATACAAGCCATTGTATGATCAGTTCAAGTATGGCCACTCTCATGATATTAGGCACACTTCACATGCACAAAGTTTTCACATTACACACACTAAGAAGCATGTGACACAACCTAGGAAATATCATGAAACTCACATTAAGAATTATCATGCTGTTCCTCCTATTACTTACAATGTTAAATCCAAGTTCAATCAGAACTTGAGAAAATCTAACAAGAAAGGACCCAAAAAGATGTGGGTACCTAAGGATAAGATTATTCCTATTGCAGATATCCTTGACTGCAAAAAGGACAAAGCACAACATGTCATGGTACCTGGACTCTGGATGCTCGCGACACATGACAGGAAGAAGGTCTATGTTCCAAGACCTGGTGCTTAAGTCTGGAGGAGAAGTCAAGTTCGGAGGAGATCAGAAGGGCAAGATAATTGGCTCTGGAACTATAAAGTCTGGTAACTCTCCTTCCATCTCTAATGTACTTCTTGTAGAAGGATTAACACATAACCTCTTATCTATCAGTCAATTAAGTGACAATGGTTATGATATAATCTTCAATCAAAAGTCTTGCAAGGCTGTAAATCAGAAGGATGGCTCAATCCTATTTACAGGCAAGAGGAAGAACAACATTTATAAGACAGATCTGCAAGATCTTATGAGTCAGAAGGTGACTTGTCTTATGTCTGTTTCTGAAGAGCAGTGGGTCTGGCACAGGAGATTAGGTCATGCTAGTTTGAGAAAGATCTCTCAGATTAACAAACTGAATCTTGTCAGAGGACTCCCTAATCTGAAATTCCAATCAGATGCTCTTTGTGAAGCATGTCAGAAGGGCAAGTTCTCCAAACCTGCATTCAAGTCTAAGAATGTTGTTTCTACCTCAAGGCCATTAGAACTCTTGCACATTGATCTGTTTGGACCAGTCAAAACAGCATCTGTCAGAGGAAAGAAATATGGATTAGTCATCGTAGATGATTATAGCCGCTGGACATGGGTAAAATTCTTGAAACACAAGGATGAGACTCATTCAGTGTTCTTTGATTTTTGCATTCAGATTCAATCTGAAAAAGAGTGTAAAATCATAAAGGTCAGAAGTGATCATGGTGGTGAATTTGAGAACAAATCCTTTGAAGAATTCTTCAAAGATAATGGTATTGCCCATGATTTCTCTTGTCCTAGAACTCCACAGCAAAATGGGGTTGTAGAACGAAAGAATAGGACTCTGCAAGAAATGGCCAGAACCATGATCAATGAAACCAATATGGCTAAGCATTTCTGGGCAGAAGCAATAAACACTGCATGCTATATTCAGAATAGAATCTCTATCAGACCTATTCTAAATAAGACTCCCTATGAATTGTGGAAGAATAGAAAGCCCAACATTTCATATTTCCATCCTTTTGGATGTGTATGCTTTATTCTGAACACTAAAGATCATCTTGGTAAGTTTGATTCCAAAGCACAAAAATGTTTTCTTCTTGGATATTCTGAACGCTCAAAAGGCTACAGAGTATACAATACTGAAACATTGGTTGTAGAAGAATCAATCAATATCAGGTTTGATGATAAGCTTGGTTCTGAAAAACCAAAGCAGTTTGATAATTTTGCAGATTGTGATATTGACATATCAGAAGTTGTTGAGCCAAGAAGCAACGCATCAGAAGCAGAACCTCTCAGAAGCAAAGAATCGGAAGATCAAGTATCAGCTTCTCTGGAGGATCTAAGCATTTCTGAAGAACCATCTGTCAGAAGATCATCCAGACTCATCTCTGGTCATTCAGAAGATGTCATTCTTGGAAAGAAGGATGATCCAATCAGAACAAGAGCATTCCTTAAGAACAGTGCAGTCTGTCAATTAGGTCTTGTATCTTTGATCGAGCCAACTTCTGTTGATCATGCTCTAGAAGATCCAGACTGGATAATTGCTATGCAAGAAGAACTGAATCAGTTTACAAGGAATGATGTTTGGGATCTTGTTCCTAGACCAGATGGATTCAATATAATTGGTCAAAATAAATCTTCAGAAACAAGCCCAGAATGAGAAGATAAGATACTCTTATATATAAGTATCTTCTGAAATGAAATTACTTTTATAAGAAGTTCTGGTTGAAATCAATTAGAAATTGTGATTCAGTTATTACTAACGTTTTATTGTCTAAGTTGATTCAGAATCTCTTTAAAAGCAAGACAGCTATAACTGGCTATCCAGATGATAAACACGTGTTCACTATTTCTGGACAAGCGTGCGTGCAGTTGAGGGGACGTCTACTTAGGTAACTGTGCTAATCACGTCTTTTGTCATTATTATCTCTCCTCATGTCACGTAACATTAAATGCTTTTCATCATTTACTCTCTTTCAGTTTTCTTTTTATACTCTTCAAACGTTTCTTTTCCCTCTCATATTTCTCTCTCTCTGCATTCGGTTTATTTTTCGTCTCTCTCTCTCATTTCATATCATAAACCCTAGCAGTTTCCAACATCTGAAAATTCATCATGAATCCATCGTCAAGCTCTGGGAATCAAGACAATGATAGGAAACAGAAGAGAAAGGCATCTGCTGAACCAGAAACCAAACCTAAAAGAGTTAGGATCTCCTATGACCCTCTCAAAGTGTATCAACCCCTTGACGGTTCCCCTCAATCACCTTCCTCTTCAAAGACCTCCACCACCTCTTCCTCCTCATTCATCCTCTCGGAACCACCTTCTTCACCATCTGATATCTCCTCTCCTTCAACCCTTCCATCAGATATTTCTTCATCTCTCTCATACCCTTTTCCCACCAGAACACCTAATCCCTATAGTGTTGTTCTTCCCGACTCAAGGTTCACTGTCAACCCTCCAACCCCTACCACTCAAACATATCTGGAGCTTTTACATGCTGATGTAAATGGCTGGTTGGAGATCCTGGGTGCTGCCTACCTTAACCATCTAGATATGTATGCTATGAGCAACCTCTGGGATACCTTTCTTCAGGACTTTCTGGTGAAGGCTACTGACACTAAGAGAAGGATCTTGTCTGAAGCTCCTGGTCCTCGTGGTCGTCAGTTGGAAGTGGGTGAAAGCAGCCACCACTGTCTCATCAGGAACAGAAGCGTTCTTGAAGAGAAGATACCTGCAGATGAGTTGGAAGAAGAAAATCTCTGCAGAGATATTGTGGTGTGGAAACCCCGGTCTTCTGTGCTCTGGTTTCCTGTGCTGACTGGAGATTTTCAGTGGCTGTTCAACTGGTTCAGAATGAACCCCTCTGAAAGAGCACCTCACATGGTCTTTCCAGTAGTGGTTTATCGTGCTGGAGATGCTGGTCCTACTCCTCCAACCAACCTAGCAGCTATTCTTCAAGCGTTGGAAGATGGAACTTCTGAGTTGCCTGAACCAATATTTGCTAAGGCTACCTCTGAGTCAGACTCAGATGAGGAAATGGAATATGCACAAGCTGAAGATCTTCCAGAAGATCACCCTGCTGAGATTGCTGTCCCTCTGGGCAGATATACTGGTGCTTCTTCTTCTGGTGAAACCTCAGCTCTGATGGAGACCTTGGAAACTCTTCATCAGAATCAGGCTATGCTGGCTTCTCGTTTGGACGCGCAAGAAGCAGCCAATGCTGAGTTTCGTTCTTTCATGACAAGGCAAGCTACAAGCACTGACGGGATTCATGATGTTCTGGCGCGGATTTTGCGTAGGCTAGGATCTTAGTCTTTTGGTCTTTGTAGTTTCCTTTCCTTGTTGCATCTGTTTTTCCTGCGTTCCTTTCTTGTAATCCTTGTTTGATTATCAATGAAAAGTTTCTTTGTGTTTTACATTCCAGTAAAATGTTTTCTTTTGTCGTTTTATACATCTGAATCTTTTGAAATATTCTTTTTGATGTTATGACAAAAAGGGGGAGAAAGATAAATGATAAATGATTTGATTAAATCTATCAGTTGCTGGGTAAAGCTCCCACACATTCACTAACAAGAACTGCAAGTTCTATATGGTTTAAGTGTTTTGCAGGTACAGAGAAGTGAAGTGAATCTTCAGAAGCAAACACTAGAAGCAAAACCATAAGAAGCGTTATTCTGTAAAAGGAATAAGCTCTTGGAAACTGAAGCAAGCTGAGTGCTGTCAAGCTTCAGAGATCAGAAGCAAGAAAGAAGAATGAATCAGAAGCACTGATAATAGAATTTGAATATCATTGTCTATCCTGTTCTGACAAAATTCTATTTGCTCTGATACATATAATGTTATGGCTCTGATACATTATTTGCTCTGATACATTATTTCAGCCTATATGGCTCTGATACATATAATGTGTTCAAACATACATTTTATGTTCTAACTCGCTCATGCTGACTTTTGTCGTTTAGTTTTTGTTCTGTAACATTTCAGGATGTAGAGATGCTCTGATGATGCTCTGGTACATTCAACAATGTTCTGATACAAATCTAGCATGAAGTGATGATTGATAGACATTCAAAGTTCTGAAGCTATCCGAGGGAAGCAGAAATCAGAAGATGTGAATGTTCTAAAAGATCCAGAAAACTCAAGTTCTGAAGCTGTCCTGAATGGAAGCAGAAATCAGAAGCTGTGAATGTTCTGAAGATCAAAGAAATTCAAGTTCTGAAGTTGTCCTGAATGGAAGCAGAAATCAGAAGCTGTGAATGTTCTGAAGATCAAAGAAATTCAAGTTCTGAAGCTGTCCTAGATGGAAGCAGGAATCAGAAGCTGTGAGTGTTCTAAGGATCTAAAGAAATTCAAGTTCTGAAGCTGTCCAATGGAAGCAGAAGTCAGAAGCTATGAATTTTCTGAAGACAGAAGCTTATATGATCGTCTCTACCGAAATAATCAGGGAAGTCTTTTATCAAAGTTCTTCGAGTATTTATTTCAGGGGGAGATTATTTATCTCAGGGGGAGATTGTTAATCTCAGGGGGAGACATATTCATATGCTTATGCTATAGCTGTGTAATTTGTCTTTTGCCGTCTACTCTTTCTGATCGCAAATTCATATCATTTATATATGTTTTTGTCATCATCAAAAAGGGGGAGATTGTTAGAACAAGATTTGTTCTTATCAATTATCTTAGTTTTGATGATAACAATAATATGAATTTTGCTTAAAATAATATGGTACTCTAATCCAATGCAATTTCCCTTTCAGGAAATATATATAAAGAGTACGCATAATTCAGCGCTCAGAAGTTGTGTCTCAAATGGTTCAGCATGCAACATCAGAACATGGTCTGGCAAGACATCAGAAGATGGTCGAAGCAGAATCAGAACATGAGTCTATGGAAGCATCAGAAGAACATGAGATCAGAAGCACTGAAGATCAGAAGATGGTATCACGCTCAGAAGCACTTCAAGGTCAGAAGATCAGAAGATGCTATGCACCAAGCTGTTTGAATCTGATGATATTCAAACGTTATATTCACAAACATCAGATCAGAAGGAAGTACACGTGGCAGACTACGCTGACTGACAAAAGGAACGTTAAAGCTACTAAAGGCAACGTCAGTAGACACAGCGTGAACAAGGCTCGAGGTAGTTGACAAAAGCGTATAACATTAAATGCAATGCTGTACGGAACACGCAAAGCATTAAATGCACTCAACGGTCATCTTCTCAACGCCTATAAATATGAAGTTCTGATGAGAAGCAAGGTTAACGATTCTGCACCAAAACAACTTATATCAAACTTGCTGAAACGCTGTTCAAATCTAAACTCAGAATCTTCATCTTCATCAAAGCTCACTACATTGCTGTTGTAATATCTTAGTGAGATTAAGCTTAAACGTTAAGAGAAATATCACAGTTGTGATTATAGCTTTTAAGAAGCATTTGTAAACTCTTGAATTGATTACATTAAGTTGTAAGGAACTAGAGTGATCGTGTTGATCAGTATACTCTAGGAAGTCTTGGCAGTTGGCTGAGCAGTTTGTAACTAGAGTGATCGTGTTGATCAGTAGACTCTAGAGAAAGTCTTAGGAGTGAACTAAGCAGTTGTTCCTGGAGTGATCAGTGTGTGATCAGAAGACTCTGGAAGACTTAGTTGCGGACTAAGTGGAAAACCATTGTAATCCGTGCGATTAGTGGATTAAATCCTCAGTTGAGGTAAATCATCTCTGCGGGGGTGGACTGGAGTAGCTTCGTTAACAGCGAACCAGGATAAAAATAATTGTGCAATTTATTTTTATCGTCCAAGATTTAAAGTCACACTTATTCAATCCCCCCCTTTCTAAGTGTTTTTCTATCCTTCACTGATGCCTTCAAGATCATGTTCTGATTTCCTCAAGACCATTTTCTGATGTCTTCCAGACCATGTTCTGATGAAGCCATCCAGATCTTCTGGGTCAGAGCTTCTGAATGATGATTTAGTGCATACTCTTTTAGACTTTTCCTGAAATGGAAAACGTGAATAATTAGAGTACCACATTGTTTTATACAAAATTGATATATAATGCTATCATCAAAACTAGAAATATTGATCAGAACATTTCATGTTCTAACAGACACAACAAACAATAAAAAACATAGAAAGTAGTTAGCAGAGCTACGGCGCTCTGACTTCTCCACTGCATTATGGAGGTACGTAGGCATAGAGTTCACACTCTAGCGAGCACAATAATTATTAAAACACTCTAAATTAATCATACATTTCATTCCCTTTTAGAAAGTAAGTAGAATAGTAGATGCACCATTTAGATAGAAAAAAACAAAGAAGGATTTCGTCGAGTATGACGAACACGAGAGGTGCTAATCCCTTCCTCTCATGTAACCAACTCCCGTACCCTGTTCTCTGGTCGTAAGACCTTGTTCTTATTCTTGTTCGGTTTTCTGATATTCCATTCTCTTCGTGAGATAAATATATTAGTGGCGACTCTGTTATATTTTTTGCGGGTAGCGACAGGAGGCACCCCAACGGTTGTAATTTTTGTTTATTTTTTAAATGAGATGTTTAGGTGAAGTGGAAGTTAGGCTGCGAGATCAGAAGCAATACTAATTTTTCTGAGTTCTCTTTGACCTTCATAGAAAGTAGGGAAGCATTCATATAATCTAAATACAGGTTGATCTCTAAGTTGGGGAGAGTCATAATCAAAAGAAGAGTAAGTATAGGTGGTGATTTGCAAAGAACGAAAGAAATTCGTAGCTTGAAAAAAAAAAGAAACAAAAGAAAAACAATGTTTGAAAGTAAACAGTTGTTGAAAAAAAAAGAGAAACATCGAGCAACGAGTTAAAAAGAAGAATGGGTGAAAAAGTTTAAGGTATAAAGGAAAAGGAAAGGAGTTATGATTCAGATGCTTCCCTAGAATAGGAACAACCCTCGTTTATCTTCTTTTCTTTGAATCTAAACCACATTACAACCCTGTAAAGACCTTCTGATTCTCAGATTCCACAAGACTTGATGCTAACAATATGGTGAACGTATGATATGGATTCTTGTTGATTTAATTGTTTGGATGAGTGTTTAACCCCTCTATTATTCATCATACTTTTTTATGAGAGTGATTAGTGCTGATTCAATTGCAATTGTGTAGTGTTTTGAACTTCTGGAGATAATTTTCTTTCCAAATCCGTTTCATGTGTATGTTTTGAGTTTGCAGGGAGATGAAGAGTATCTGAGGTGGTCACTGAATTGAACCATTTGAAAAATCTTTTTGAAAAACTTGTTGCATGATTGTTGGTATGTTTTGTTGTATTCATTGAGGTAAGTAATTTTGTTTAGGGACAAACAAAACTCTAAGTTGGGGAGAGTTTGTTAGGAGTGAATTAGTAGTATTTTCATTTGTCAAATTAACTACCTTTTGAGCTAGAAGTGAATATATTTTGTGCTTTTTAAGGATTTTATAGTTAGAATTGAACTTTAGAGGTTTGATGCTAATTGTAGAACAACTTGCGTCACTTTGGGTGTTATTTGTGCAGATATTGAAGTTAAGAAGCAAAGACGAAGAAACACGTGGGCGTAGAGGCTCTGAAGAAGAGAAATCACAAAGAAGTGGGATAAAGCAAAGGCCGAGCCGCGCCAAACCCTCTGACTTGGGTTCACGCCGCGCCAGTACGTGCCGAGCCGCGACAGCTGTGTTACAAGGACAAATTGTTATAAATAGAATCCCTAATCCTCATAAGAGAGAGATCTTTGGTGATAGAAATTCAGAGAGCAATCATATTCCAGAGCAGAAGACAATTTTTGACGGAGAATTCAACATCAATTGAAGACATTCCCTTGATGAAGATGAATCCTTCCATGAAATCTTGTGTGTTCTTCATGGCTATGGAGAGCTAAACCCAATTGTGTTGAGTTTAAGGTAGTAGTTAACCTATGAAGATGCAATTACTTTGATTAATTCCTGTGAACAATTGTTTAAGTTTTATTATCAATAAAAAACCTTGTTTTATTTTATATCATTGTTGAACTATCAATCGAGAGATAGGGTTTATACTTTCGCCCTAGGTTTTTACATTGACTTGTTGATTAATACTCAGAGATGAGGTTTTGAAGAAGTTTTCATAAATCATCGTTATTCATTCCCTTTATCTTTATAGTTATTCTAAGACATCGAATATCATACTGGTAGAGGTGGTTCTAGATTGATCATTAGACATAATATCAGTTTTGAGGATGAATGAAGATAATAACTTAGATAATATTCACATGTGGATTAATTGATTATTGTATATGAATAGGTTGATGAACCCTAGAACTCAACATATTCATTCACCATTGTTATTCAATCTTTAAGCTTTTATTCATTTAAATCTTATTTTATTAATTGCAATTCGAGATCACATAATCAAACCAATACTTTTCATGACTCATTATAAATTAACTATAGAACGGCAGCAATATTACTCAGTCTTTGCGGATACGATATATTAGAAAATATTTACCCAAAATACTTTCAACAAATTGGCGCCGTTGTCGGAGACTGTGTCAATATTGCACGCATTGCAATAGTTTTTATTTTGAGTTATTTCCATTAATCTGGTTGTTTCGCGTGTTTGTTAGTTTTGCAGATTTAGTGTATGCGCAGCAAAATTTCTAGCGATCAACTTCTTTTTGATCCTGAGATCGAAAGGACCGCTAGGAGATTGAATAGCAAAACACGAAAAAGAGCAAGCATAGCAAAGGCAAGAGACAACGCAAATGCGACTTCGTCACAACCTTTAGAAACAATTGACGAGTCGTCTGAAGGATTTTATTTCCACGAACTGTTTGAAGAAGAGCAAGAAGCCATCATACAACGCACTGTTGTTAACATGGCCGCCACAGCTCCTTGTGCAAATAGTCCGCGTCTCAATCCTCAATTCGCAAGAACTGTCGCCGCCGGGCGGACATCTGAATTGAAGACCGGTATACTACAGCTCATCTGTGGAAGTCCTTTCGCCAGATTGGACCATGAAGATCCATACACTCATCTGACTCGATTCTACGAGCTAGCAGGTACTACAGGTGTAGCTCAAGCAGAGGAAGAGACTTTATTCAAAAGGTTGTTCCCACATTCCTTGCTATCAAAGGCTAAGGACTGGTATCTCGATCAACCTGAAACAGTTATGACTGATTGGAATACTCTGGAAGAAAAATTCTTGGAACGGTTTTACTCTCAAAACCGATTCTTTGATGCTAAAACAGCAATTGCGGTATTCTCTCAAGGTAGTAATGAATCACTTAATGAAGCTTGGGAAAGATTTAAAGCCATGCTGAGAAAGTGTAAGGGGCACGGATTTGCGGAAGTCGATCAAATTCACATGTTCCGCAACGGTCTTACACCTACTAATAAGACACTATTGGATGCCTTAGCTGGTGGCTCGTTAATCTCCAAGACAACTACTGAAGCAATTGAGATAATCGAGAGAATGGCTTTAAATGACCGACAAAGTAATCATGATCGTACTGTCAGAGATAAGAAGTCGGGGTTGTTGGAGCTGGCTAATAGTGATGCTCTACTTGCTCAGAACAAACTACTAACTTCACAAGTGGAGCTTCTGACACAACAAATGTCCAAACTTCCACAACAAATCAAAGAGCTTAATGGAGTTTCAAATTCTTACCAGGTTGCTAAGTGTGAATTATGCAAGGGAGATCATCAAACTGGATTTTGTCCACCAGTCTTGGCAGAAGAAGTGAACTATATGAACAACAATCAAGGACCAAGGCAAAATCAATACTCAAACCCTCCGCCATATCAACAGAACTATCCTCCGAGGAATAACAACCAAGGGTATCAACAAAGACCCAACAATCAAGGGTACCAACAACAAACTTTTCAACCGTACACTCATCCACCGCAACAACAACAAGGAGGACAATCTAAGTTGGAAGAGACCATGAATCAATTCATGCAAATGTCAATGACAAGTCAGAAAAATCAGGAAGCAGCAATTAAAAATCTGGAAACTCAAGTCGGGCAACTGGCTAAACAAATTGCAGCTAATCAGTTAAATGCGACGTTCTCAGCCAACACTCAAGAGAATCCTAAAGAGCATTGTAAAGTAGTTATGACTAGAACTGGTCAGAAAGGCGGTGAGAAGGAAGTTGAAATTAATCATAGCGAGAAAGAGGATAATAATAGTGATGCAGAAGAGGAAGAAAATCAAGTCATAGTGAGCGATATGAATAAAGAGGCTGAAAAAAATAAAGAGTCGCGGCGCGCGAATACACAGTTGCGGCGCGCCAATGACAAAACAGCCAGCAGTGTGATTCCCAGTTAACATCTCCCATATCCACATGCACCATCAAAAAAGGATCATGCTAGGCAGTATGCAAGGTTTATGGAAATTTTTAAGCAATTACAAATCAACATTCCATTCTCCAAAGCCATTGATCAAATGCCAAAGTATGCGAAGTTTATGAAGGATATTTTGATAAAGAAGAAGAAACCAGAAGAAGAAGAAGTAGTTGTACTTGATGCTCAGTGTAGTGCTATAGTCTCTCGTCTCCCCCAAAAAGCAAGAGACCCAGGACGAGTCACGCTCCCAATCACGATTGGTAACCAGCACATTGTTAATGGATTGATAGATCTAGGATCAAGCATCAATTTAATTCCTCTATCAATAGTGAAGTGATTGGGAAATATTAATATGAAGTCAACCAGAATGACCTTGCAACTAGCAGATAAATCCACCACTTTTCCTTATGGAGTCGCACAAGACATGTTAGTAAAGGTAGACAAATTCTTATTTCCGGTAGACTTTGTTGTGATTGATATGGAAGAAGATAAAGAGTCACCTATCATTCTTGGAAGACCATTCATGAAAACAGCCCGGATGATGATCGATATTGATGATGGTATCATGAAACTAAGAGTCCAAGACGAAGAGGTATGCTTTAATCTCTTCGAAGCCATGAAACAACCTAAGGATAAAAGCGACTGCTTCCGGCTAGATGTCACCGAAGAGATAGCAATAGAGGTGGCCAGTGAGATACATCTCTCTAATCCGTTAGAAAGATCCCTTGTTGATTCATTTAATGTGCTGACTCAAGAGGAAGAACGGGAAATCGAAGGATTTGTGAAGGAACTAGAAAAGGGAGGAAGCATGAATGACAAGGATGAGAAAGTGGAAATATTAGACCCATCAAAAGAGGTGAAGGAAACCAAAATGGAACTAAAGCTACTCCCAACTCATCTGAACTATGTTTTTTTAGATAAGGAGGGAAAGAAACCAGTAGTTATTAGTTCAAAGTTAACTTCACAGGAAGAAGAAAAACTACTTCAAGTTCTAAAAAAGAACAAAGCTGCAATTGGATGGGTCTTGGCCGATTTAAAAGGTATAAGTCCAGTATATTGTATGCACAAAATCATGTTGGAAGAAGATTTCAAGCCGGTAGCTCAACCACAAAGGAGATTAAATCCAACAATGAAAGAAGTGGTAAGAAAAGAGGTAGTCAAACTCTTGGAAGCAGGAATGGTTTACCCAATTTCAGACAGTGCATGGGTGAGTCCAGTACAGGTAGTGCCAAAGAAAGGGGGATGACCGTCATTAGCAATGAGAAGAATGAACTAATACCAACAAGAACTATCACTGGGTGGAGAATGTGCATCAATTATCGAAGACTTAATAAAGCCACGAGAAAAGATCATTTCCCTCTCCCTTTCATGGATCAAATGCTTGAAAGACTATCCGAACAAAACTATTATTGTTTCCTAGATGGATACTCCGGATACAATCAGATTATGGTCAACCTAGAAGACCATGAGAAGACAGCTTTTACATGTCCTTTTGGAATTTTTGCATACAGAAGAATGCCTTTTGGATTATGTAATGCCCCTGCTACCTTTCAACGGTGTATGCAAGCAATCTTCTCCGACCTCATCGAGAAAAGTATTGAAGTATTCATGGATGATTTTTCGGTCTTTGGAAAAACCTTCGATATATGTCTGGCTAATCTAGATGAGGCTCTAGGAAGATGTATTGAGACCAACCTAATTCTGAATTGGGAGAAATGCCACTTCATGGTAACAGAAGGTATTGTACTAGGACATAAAGTTTCCTCAAAAGGGCTTGGAGTGGATAAAGCCAAAGTAGAGGTAATCTCAAAACTTCCACCTCCTGTAAACATAAAAGGGGTAAGAAGCTTTTTGGGGCATGCGGGATTCTATCGAAGATTCGTAAAGGACTTCTCAATGATTGCCAAACCATTGAGTAATTTACTCAACAAAGGTACGTGTTTTACTTTCGATGAATCATGTATCCAAGCTTTTAATGAATTAAAATAAAGGCTTGTAACCGCACTTGTGATCATAGCACCTGATTGGAAACAACATTTTGAACTTATGTGCGATGCTAGCGATTATGCCATAGGTGCGGTACTAGGCCAAAGAAAAATAAAAAAAAATCATGTCATACACTATGCAAGCAAAGTTTTAAATGACGCCCAAGTCAATTACGCCACTACTGAAAAAGAATTGCTAGCTATAGTGTATGCCCTTGAAAAATTTAGATCCTATCTCATTGGAACAAAAGTGGTGATTTACACAGACCATGCGGCTATTAAATATCTGCTAACTAAACCAGATTCAAAACAAAGGCTCATTCGATGGGTTCTTCTTTTACAAGAATTTGATTTAGAAATCCGGGATAAAAAAGGTTTAGAAAATGTGGTAGCAGATCATTTATCCCGCCTGGTCAATGTAAACGTCACTCACCAAGAAGCAGAAATAAATGATGAATTCCCGGATGAACAACTTTTTCAAATCCAAGTAAGACCATGGTTCGCCAATCTTACAAATCATAAAGCAACTGGTATGGTACCAGAGGACTTCGATTGGCACCAGAAGAAAAAGTTGTTATCCGACGCTAAATACTATGTGTGGGACGACCCATACTTGTTCAAGATAGGTAAGGATGGCATACTAATAAGGTGTGTTACTGAAGAGGAAGCCCAACAAATCCTCTGGCATTGTCACAATTCTCCAAGTGGCGGGCATTTTAACGGATGGAGAACCGCAACAAAAGTTCTCCAATCCGGTATTTTCTGGCCAACTATTTTCAAAGACGCTCACCACCATGCGATAAATTGTGATAAATTCCAAAGAGTCGGAGGGATAAGCAAAATAGATGAGATGCCACTTCAAACCATGATTGAAGTTGAAGTCTTTGATTGTTGGGGTATCGATTTTATGGGACCTTTTCTCCCCTCATTTACTAATGAATACATCTTAGTTGCTGAGGATCATGTTTCCAAGTGGGTTGAAGCTATCGCTACTCCTAAAGCGGATGCCAAAACGGTATTGAAATTTTTAAACCGTAATACCTTCACCCGTTTTGGCATGCCTAGAGTAATTATCAGCGATGGTGGATCCCATTTTGTCAATGAACAAGTTGCAAAAGTGTTGGAAAAGTGCGGCATCAAGCATAAGATTGCCTCACCGTATCACCCGCAAACCAACGGGCAGGCAGAAATTTCAAACAGAGCAATAAATAATATACTGGAGAAGACAGTGTCGGTATCCAGGAAAGACTTGTCCGCTCGGATTGATGATTCTCTTTGGGCATACAGAACCGCATACAAAGCACCCACTGGTGCCTCACCTTTCCAAATAGTTTATGGTAAGGCATGTCACTTACTTGTAGAAATAGAGCACAAAGCTTTGTGGGCTCTACGTTTCTTTAATAGAGATGACAGCCTAGCATTCAAGAATGGGAAAGAACATATCCACGAGCTAGAAGAGTTCAGGTACTTGGCATATGAGTCCAACAAAATGTACAAGGAAAATATAAAAAGATACCATGACAAAAAACTCAAAAAGAAAGAATTTAAGGTCGGAGATCTGGTGCTTCTGTTCATTTCCAGGCTAAGACTTTTCCCATGTAAACTAAAATCTAAATGGTCAGGACCATTCATGGTCAAGGAAGTCAAACCATATGGAGCCATTGTCATTGAAGATAGCAAAACCAAAGAGAGTTGGACGGTCATAAAATGAATGAGTACAACACCTGCATAAAATGCATCATCGCGCCTCGCAGCCCAGGCCCGCGCCGCGACCTCTTGGCAGAAGCTTTCGCGCGTCGCGGATGATCCTGTCGCGCCGCGGTTGTGCGAAAACAAATTTTTACTCCGAACTCTTGTGTACTGTCGGTTAGCCGGAACCTAACCCTATCTCCTTCTAGGGGGTGGCAGGCGCACGACCAGATAAGTTCCAGGGGCAACTAGAGGAGGATAGTGAGCTGTTATGTTTATGATCACTGATATGATGATATTTGTTTGATTTTTAATTTTATTTATGATGTCCCTAATTTAGAATGAGTAATCTCACAGCAAAATGAAAATCTCAAGCAAAGTACCAACAATGGAGCAACATGCATGAAAGTGGTAGTGAGTGAAATTTTTTCAAAAAAATTAAGTTTTCACTTTCTTTTTCAATAAAAAGTGACAAGTCAGGTATGAATTTTCAAACTCAAACTCCTAGTGTGTGCATGAAACGTAGGTTGTTAGTAAATACTTGACAGAAGTTCTTTAAGGTACACTATTTTTGTTGGATCGGCTTAGCCTTAACCATTGTGAGGAAAGCTTTCCATTGTTTACTATATGCAGGAGACCATCGATTATTTTGACTGGTTTGTATCATGCTAAACCATTTGTCGCATCGTTTGTGGAAATCTGTGGAAGTGATTTAGGCACTTGTTTGAATCTGAGAGTTTCTTTGAGCTGATTTCATTCTAAAACTTATTTTCTTCTGTGAGAGTGTGATCCTTTGCTAACCATTCTTTGAGCCTGAGGTCAAGATAAATTTCATCATATGCACCAAGGAAACACCTGGTGAGTTTTGATCTCAATAAAAAGTTTTGTTTTGGACCATCAACCATAAACTTGGGTGATGTGTTTTCTCTTTGACCTTCATAGAAAGTAGGGGAGCATTCATATAATCTAAATACAGGTTGATCTCCAAGTTGGGGAGAGTCATAATAAAAAGAAGAGTAAGTATATGTGGTGATTTGCAAAGAACGAAAGAAATTCGTAGCTTGAAAAAAAAAGAAACAAAAGAAAAACAAATTTTGAAAGTAAACAGTTGTTGAAAAAAAAAAGAGAAACATCGAGCTACGAGTGAAAAAGAAGAATGGGTGAAAAAGTTTAAGGTATAAAGGAAAAGGAAAGGAGTTATGATTCAGATGCTTCCCTAGAATAGGAACAACCCTCGTTTATCTTCTTTTCTTTGAATTTAAACCACATTACAACCCTGTAAAGACCTTCTGATTCTCAGATTCCATAAGACTTGATGCTAACAATATGGTGAACGTATGATATGGATTCTTGTTGATTTAATTGTTTGGATGAGTGTTTAACCCCTCTATTATTCATCATACTTTTTGATGAGAGTGATTAGTGTTGATTCAATTGCAATTGTGTAGTGTTTTGAACTTCTGGAGGTAATTTTCTTTCAAAATCCGTTTCATGTGTATGTTTTGAGTTTGCAGGGAGATGAAGAGTATCTGAGGTGGTCACTGAATTGAACCATTTGAAAAATCTTTTTGAAAAACTTGTTGCATGATTGTTGGTATGTTTTGTTGTATTCATTGAGGTAATTAATTTTGTTTAGGGACAAACAAAACTCTAAGTTGGGGAGAGTTTGTTAGGAGTGAATTAGTAGTATTTTCATTTGTCAAATTAACTACCTTTTGAGCTAGAAGTGAACATATCTTGTGCTTTTTAAGGATTTTATAGTTAGAATTGAACTTTAGAGGTTCGATGCTAATTGTAGAACAACTTGCGTCACTTTGGGTGTTATTTGTGCAGATATTGAAGTTAAGAAGCAAAGACGAAGAAACACGTAGGCGTAGAGGCTCTGAAGAAGAGAAATCACAAAGAAGTGGGATAAAGCAAAGGCCGAGCCGCGCCAAACCCTCTGACTTGGGTTCACGCCGCGCCAGTACGTGCCGAGCCGCGACAGCTGCGTTACAAGGACAAATTGTTATAAATAGAATCCCTAATCCTCATAAGAGAGAGATCTTTGGTGAGAGAAATTCAGAGAGCAATCATATTCCAGAGCAGAAGACAACTTCCGACGGAGAATTCAACATCAATTGAAGACATTCCCTTGATGAAGATGAATCCTTCCATGAAATCTTGTGTGTTCTTCATGGCTATGGAGAGCTAAACCCAATTGTGTTGAGTTTAAGGTAGTAGTTAACCTATGAAGATGAAATTACTTGATTAATTCCTGTGAACAATTGTTTAAGTTTTATTATCAATGAAAAATCTTGCTTTTATTTTATATCATTGTTGAACTATCAATCGAGAGATAGGGTTTATACTTTCGCCCTAGGTTTTTACATTGACTTGTTGATTAATACTCAGAGATGAGGTTTTGAAGAAGTTTTCATAAATCATCATTATTCATTCCCTTTATCTTTATAGTTATTCTAAGAGATCGAATATCATACCGGTAGAGGTGGTTCTAGATCGATCATTAGACATAATATCAGTTTTGAGGATGAATGAAGATAATAACTTAGATAATATTCACATGTGGATTAATTGATTATTGTATATGAATAGGTTGATGAACCCTAGAACTCAACATATTCATTCACCATTGTTATTCAATCTTTAAGCTTTTATTCATTTAAATCTTATTTTATTAATTGCAATTCGAGATTACATAATCAAACCAATACTTTTCATGACTCATTATAAAGTAACTATAGAACGGCAGCAATATTACTCAGTCTCTGTGGATACGATATATTAGAAAATATTTACCCTAAATACTTTCAACAATGTGCTCCCTTAGCGTGCTCAGGAATTTTGGCCATCTTTATTTTGTGCCTATGCATTCACTTGGCTCCCTTTTTTTCCCACTTTCACCAAGGTTATTTAGTAGTAGATAATAGTATTTATTTTTCTTATTCTTTTGTGGTTTTTTGTCGTCAATTTTTTTCTGTTAGCTTGAGGAATTTTTAAGGTGATTCGCCAAGGTTGAGTGTATCAACTTGTAGATGTATGGTAATGATTTTTTTTTGAATTTGTATTATTCAAGGTACTCATTTATTGCTTTCTATAGCATAACATGTTTAGGAAACTTTTAATTTGTACAATTACCATGTCATTCATTAGTTTAGGAAACTTTTAATTTGTACAATTATCATTTGTTAACCCCTTTGAGCTTTTTGCAAATCTACGTGTTGCTTTTGAACTTGATGCTTGTCTATGAGTATTTAGTTCTCCTTTTTGCATAGATTCTAATTCTTTGTTTTCTTGAACCCTAGACTATGATTTATAGTTTGAATTTTTGTCTTGCCTTAGAAAGTAGGGATTATTCACAATTTGATGTTGGTGGAATTCAAGTTGGGGAGAGAAATATTTTCTACTTATTTGGTTGTTGATATGAGGTTGAAAAGAATATTAAAGGAAAAATATGAAAAAGAAAGAAAAGAAAAAGAAAGAAAAAAGAGAAATGTTTTGAAAAATAAAAGAAAAAAAGAAGTATAGAACAATTGTGCAAATAAGTAGCATGTTTTGATTGGACAACTTATGATAAAGAAGAAGTTTAATTGAGATTTGGTTGCTTGAAACTCTGTGGATTGATCACTCCCTTAGATTTAGGAAAACTTTTATTTCGATTAGTGTAAGACCCGTAAAAGTACATTACAGTAATTAAAATTTGAGAATATTCTACTTTCTTTAACCAGATTTTTATTTAATTGTCGATTTTGACCAATTTTATTAAAATTGTGGTAGGTCTTCATTAGAGTTTTAAAATTGGCACAATGATTATATTAACTTTGAATGTTTCTTTTGTGTTAAAATTTCAAAAGTAAATTTCTTTTGATTCTTAAGAAAATGAGCAAAATTTACGCGTCGTTTAAATTTTCATTAACTCTGATTGTTGTAAAAATTTAAATAGGAGTTTTATATATCGCCAAGAATGAGAGTTTAATCCCAATCCTTTTTCTAAGCTAGGGAGCAAAAATTTATTCAGAATAAAAATTTATTCAAAAATTATATTTTGTTTTAATTAAAAGGTTATAGAAGAATTTTTCTTTTTCTGTAAAAATTATTTCGAACATTTTTATCAGTATCACACGACATCGGAAATTGTACTAATGCTTAGAGAAAATAAAGCCATCATTTGGAAGGATATACGATAGATATTCTGCATATTATGCAGATTAAGAAGTGATTGGTAATTATGATATGATGTCGGCAAGGTTTATTTTATAGAACTCTTAACAGTAATAAAACATGCAGTCTAATTCTACTAATATTATCTTTCACCAAAGTAGTGTTTGAAGACTATAAGACTTATTTCATATATGCATGTTGTGCACACAAGTATCTACAACTACTTTTAACTTAGGTAAAAATTCTTCTGAAAAAAAACTATAATGTTAATAAATTACTTGCAAGGTGGTGTCCTCATATCAATTGATTTGTTTTTTTATACTTTGATAAACAAATTTGTTTTGAGTAAATTATCTTTAAATAAATTAAAATAGAGTTTATAAGAATATTATGAGTATAGTTAAGTAATAAAATAAAATTAATTGAAATATTTTTTTTATTGTGGCAACATATTTTTATTATTGTTTCAACTTTACCTAATATATATATATATATATATATATATATATATATATATATATATATATATATATATATATATATATATATATATATATATATATATGTGTGTGTGTGTGTGTGTGTAATAATATTATAAAGAGTAATATCTTCACCTTATTTTTTATATATAAAGATTACATTACATGAACTTCTAATTTCTGTTATATAAAAAAAGTATGTAATTTAGTTTTGTTTTATCTACTTAATATAAATGTAAAGAAGTCATGATGGCAACCCTAGCCACATGTCATCTTGAAAATAATCCTAGCCACATGTCATCTTGGTAAGAATTCTAATTACAAACTCTAATTATACAAACTCTATATTAAAATAAATAATAATAATATAATAATAATATTAAACCATCACTATTATAAATAATAATATAATATTTAATTAATAATAATAATAATAATCTACTTCTACTTAATATAAATTCAAGGTTGTTACGATGACAACCCTAACCACATGTCATCTTGGTAGCAACTCTAAGCACAAATTCTAATTGCATTTTTATTAATTTTCTCCTATATTAAAAATAAATAATAATAATAATAATAATAGTAATTTTAATAATATAATATTCAATTACCACTATTAAAAATATCCAAATAAAAATCATTATTAAAAAAATCTTTCAAACTTATAAAATCTTGAAATCTAGCCTATATTTCAAGTTTTATAGTATATATGAGATTAAAAAATATAAAAGTAAATTTTAAATATATTTTAGGTAATCAATTTTTACAATAAAATAGATAATCTTAAATTAGTTCATGCTAAATTATAATTTTATTTTTCTATTTTTCTTCTTTTATTTTCATTTGTTTTAAAAATTTCTATGTTTAAAAAATAACTTACTTCTTTCAAAATAAAAATAAAATAAAAGTGTCGTTTTAAAAAGGTGTGTTTTCTAAATGAGTTACACAAATTTTTATTAAACTAAAAACTTAATAAAAAAATTTACAATATTTAAATATAAAAATTATCAGTTAAAATAATTATTGAGTTTTATTGTACTAAAATTTTAATAAATCATTATGAAAATAAAAAGAAAATTTTGTAAATCATTATTTCTTCTCATATTGATTATAATTACTTTAGATATATACTAAATTTATTTAAATTAAAATATTTATATTATTTTTCAATTTAACTTTAACAACTTATTTTCTAAATAAAATTATAACCTTTAACTCATCAATTATATTAATAAAAACTTTTATATATTAAAATTATCAGTTACAACATTTATGAAGTGTTATTATACAAAAATTTTAATAAAACATTATGATAATCAAAATTAATTAAAAATAAAAATCCTATCAATAATTATTTTTCCCTTACTTTGGAATATTAATTTTTATATAGAAATAAAATATATTCTACAAATATTCACTATTTGTAACATTAAAAAATTATTATAGTTAAAAAAGTTATTTTTTAAATATAATCATTTAAGATAAATATCAATTTTATATGAATAATAATTTTTATTCTCTATTGCACCAGCTTTTAAATATTTTTTTCATATTTTACTTTTCTATTTTCCATTATTTTTTTTCATCTATTTTACAAATTTCTATGTTTAAAAAATAAATTACTTCTTTAAAGATAAAAATGAAATAAAAGTGTTGTTTTAAAAAAAATGACTTTTCTAAATGAGTTACACAATTTTTTATTATAAAAAAAACATAGTAAAATTATTTACAATATTTAAATATGAAAATTATCAGTTATAATATATACTAAAATTTAATGAACCATTATGACAATAATAAGAAAATAAAATGAAAATTTTGTAAATCATTATTTTTTTCTCACATTGATTATAATTACTTTAAATATTTCTTAAATTTATTTAAATTAAAATATTTTTATATTATTTTTCAATTTAACTTTAACCACTTATTTTCTAAAAAAACATTAAATCATTATTTATATTAATAAAAACATTTAAATATTGAAATTATAAATTACAACATTTAGTGTGATTCTACAGAACTTTTAATAAATCATTATGATAATTAAAATAAATTGAAAATTAAAATCCTATCAATAATTATTTTTCCCTTACTTTGAAATATTAATTTTTATACGGAAATAAAATATATTCTATTAATATTCACTATTTATAACATTAAAAAATTATTATTGTTAAAAAAAATCATTTTTTAAATTTAATCACTTAAGACAAATATCAATTTTATATGAATAATAATTTTTATTCTTTATTGCACCAACATTTAGATATTTTTTTTCATATTCTATAGCTACTTTATCACTCACTTACAATAATATTAATTAATGATAAATTATAATTAGTTAAACTGTAAGTTACAGCTTTTAATCTCAATTAAAATAATATTAATGAATAATAAATTTTATTTAGTAAAATTTGGAGTTACAGTTTTTAATAAGATTTATTTTGTTTTTAGTAACCATTATTGTATATTGTATATATGAATGCGTATTTGGTGAATGAATTTGACATTTATACTATATATTTTGGCTAAGTCTTCATCATTCTCTTCAAACAATTGATACTTTCGATTATTTTTCTTATTCTCATCTAAATTTTAACTATGATTTGTTTTATATCGTAGATGACTCAACATATTTTATTATAACAATTATCTATATTTTAACTCTACTTTATTTTATATTTTTTATTGTAGATCTTTATCCTTCTATTCAAACAAAGTTCACAAGGTACCAACTTTTTTATTTTGTATCTATATTTTTATTTTTGAACATATATGCTAATTGTTCTTTGATTTATGTGACAGGCTTAAGACTCAGCTTTACTTTGTTATATTAGTTATGTAAATACTATAGTTATATTATTTTGTAATAACTTTCTTGAGAATAAATATATTGTTATGCTATTTACTTCTGCATTTTTCTCTTCTTTACATTAATTAATTTGAATGTAACAATTTTTTAGTGAATGAAAAGAAGAAAGAAAATTTATATTGTTGCTACATTTGTATTTTTACTATTGAAAAATTATGTGAAAAATGAAAGTTCATGTAACTATATGTCTTTAACCAAAATATTTTAGAGAAATATATGTTTGATTTAATTTATTTACTTAATTTTTTAAGATCTTCAAAGGACTTCAAAAATAATATATGCATAAAAAATGTGTCTCATTTGTCAATATATTTTATTGTATAATAAATGAGAATGATAATAATGATATATTGATATAGTCATGATACATGTTGTACTAAGTGTATTACAGAGTCTTTAAAAAAAAGTGTATTATAGAAAAATATTAATGTAGTAATTACATTATTATTATTATTATTAAATTATTATAATTATTGTTATTAATATGATAATAATTATTAACTATCTCTATATAATCTTTTAAAATGCATAATTATTTATGGGAAATAAAATTGTAAAATAAATTGTAGTTGAAAGTTATAATCGATTTAGTTGTCACTTACTAAACTCTGAATATTACTTTAAAAATTATGTAATGATATAGTATTTGATTTATTATAATATATCTATATAAATAATATGTATTATGAACAATTACTTTATTTTGTTTAATGAATGAGAAATATGAGGACTAATCTACAATTTTTTTTGTATCATAAAAATATATTTAAGAATCAAAATATCACTATTTAATAAAAAAACTAAGAAAACTTCACTAAAAAATTAATAACTGAAATTAATAAATTATAAAATCATTAATGCCTATAAAATTAAAAAAAAATCTTTAAAGTTTCATTTTAATTTACAAAATTATTTTTTCTTTAATTTTACTATTGAAATAATTAATTTATTAAGATGGTTAACCTACAATAAATAATAGTATTAATAGACAATCCATTAACCAAGTAAGAACATATATCTTCCATATAATAAACAAACAAAAAATTCATAAAAGTATGGATGGAACTAGTATTAATAGTATTAATAGACAATCCATTAACCAAGTAAGAACATATACTTTCGATTATTAAGATCAAAATTCTAATCAAACCCGTGCAACGCACGGGCCATAGAACTAGTTTTAAATAAATAGTATGTTTGATACAAAATAAATTTGAAGTGTTAGTTTTTAAAAGTTTTAGAAACAAAATAATTTATTCTAAAACAGGAAAAAAAAACGAGTGTGAGCTGATTTAAGATGAATAGACTATGCTAATTTTAAAAGTAAAATTAAAGTATTTATTATGAGTTAAATTAGTCAATGTTATTTTAATAAATGATGATTTTAAGAAGTTAATAATAATTAGTGATTTTAATTTCAATTTCAAATGTTATGTTTAATTATTAATTATTAATTATTAACTCAATTTTATTCCTTGTTTTCCATCAATAATATTCACTTGTATACTTAACTATAATAATTTATTTTCAATGATTTTAATCCACATAATGATATGTTCAATATAATAAATGTTTTAAACTATTGAATTATAAACTTATTTGTATTAAGATTTTATTTTTTATTTTTTTAAAAAAATAGAAAAACCATTTTCTATTTGAAGTTTTTTTTTAAATATAAATGACTATGTTAGTAAAACGGTAATAAAACCCTAAACCTAATTGATTAGGTAAGTGGTCAAGATAAAGCCCTAATTGAGGACGTAGTTGAGTTTGAATTAACTTAAATAAGTTGTGTATTTTAAAAAGTTGAAGGTATGAACGTGCTAGCGTAACGTAAGTAGAACGTGTGGGAAACTCACTAAGGTTAGACCGGAAATGTCGGATACTTGAATGCATGTGTAATTACTTTATGATGCTAAACTTGTGAACATGTTTTCATATGCTTTCGAATAAATATATGAATTGATTTTGAGGAAATATTATGTTGCATTTGCATATATGTGATTTGCATGTGCGGGGTGGGCTACATGAGATATGTCAGTTGTGACCATCAAATACTTAAACTGACACACACACACACGGGGTGCGTGTCCGAGAGGGAACCACCTTATCTCGAAGTGGATCATTAAGTCTGATTGATGGGTACATACTTATCACCTTAGTGGTGCTAAATCTTAAAGTGATACCACGACCCTTTGCCGAGGGATTGAAATTATGAAATCATGCATGTGAGAAACCCGTTTAGGGCGGTCACACTCATATAGAGCCTGCATTGATAGGATATTCATGCATTTGATATTACACTCATTTGAATTGATACGTTTTTGATTATATGTTGCTATGTATTACATATCTCGTATAGCGTATTCTTGGTTTATATGTTGTATTTAGATGGTGACCCTCTACGTTATCCATGATCTGGTGCTAGACGCCCAAGTTCTTTTTAGATTGTTAGAATTGCTGGTATTGCGGTGACTTGGAGTCATAGAAGGAAGGCGACCAGTCTAGTGTTGATAGGCGAGAGACTTGAAGTTGTCGGTGGGTCGTCGTTACCCAATCATCTTAAGTTAGAGTCCAGAAATCAGCTTAGGAGTTGTTGTTGAAGTCATTGTTTACTCTTCCTTACTATTTTCTCTGTAACTTGTATTGTGGAAAACGCTGTTTATTTATTTGTTAAAATAAAGATCGTCATTATGTTCTTTTTTACAATATGTTTGATTTGTGTTCTTAAACCTTTAATTGAGAAAACAATTTATAAAAGAGGTCTGGCATTCTGATCATTGTCTTACAAAAGATTTACTTTGATTTATTTCAAAGATGATCATAGATGTTTTATTTTAAAGACTTTATTGTTTTAAAAAAAAATACAGTCTTGCAACTAAAAATCGGGGTGTTACATTATGGTATCAGAGCTTTGGTCTAGATTTTCATAGGGGTGTGAGTCGGGTGTCCTAAGGTGATCAAATGTCGGGTTTAGTGAGAGTAAATGTTTTAAGTCATATGTGTTATGTGTTGTATGTCTTGACTCAAGCATGATATATGCTTAGGTAATTGATTGTTTCTTAACCGAATGTATGTACTCTATAATACTTTAGTAAGAAGGATAATTATAACCCTAGGGCATCAGTCGACTTTGGTTGACATGTTCCTCGGAATTATTTAAATGCGTTGTTCTAGAGGGGATATGATTGAATCGAGTAAGAACTACATGGTATTTCTGCAATAACTCCATGGATTAGAAGTTGAGTTGTTCTTGTCCCTCAGAGACGCTGAGTAGGGACAAGTGGAAGTCAAGCTTACAAAGGAATTCAAGTAAGAACCGTATTTTGGGGACCTTTTGAGAAAAATTATTGGATTACCATTCTAGTGAGTTCGGAATGAGATGAGATGAACTTTATTGGCTATTAAGAATATGCTATCATTTTAGAATTGAAGAGCGGATATGAATGTCAATTAGAATTATTTTTTTACAATTTTTGGATATTAGTGGAGTGTCTTTTCTTAGAAGTAAGCAAGTGTTGCGTGTTAGAAATGATCAAACCTAGGGAAGTTAGACGACGACTATATAATTGATAGGTACTTAAAAGGTTAAAGTTTAGTGATTAAACTATGTTAGATTTCTAACTAAAAATATTAAAGATGAATCTTATGACGATAGAAGGTAGGAGACAAAGTATTATATGGATAAGTGACGATCTATACGTAGTTCAAGATAAAGTAAGTAAAAATGTTAATCTAAAATGAAGGTACTGGTATCACCATAAATTTAAGTAATCATGGAAGTTAAGATGGGTTAAGGTTTAATTATTCAATTCAAGGACGACAATGTTTGGATATTTACTAGGATTTTGGAAGAATAATTATTTAGAGCTTTGGATCACGAGAAATCTGTAGGTAAAGTGTCAAGAAAAAGTGTTGGATAAGTTACAAATGATTAGAGGGATGAGCTCTTTTGAGGAAAAGGGGAATTTAATAATAAGAAAGAAACTAAAGAAAGATTGGAAGTAGGTTGGTGGTAACACGAAAGACTCGACATTCAAAATGTGGCAGCAAACGAAGAGGAAAATTTCATGTTAAGCCACACAATGGTAAGCTAAGTAATGATTTAGAAATAAGGCAGTTGTGCCAGGGTGCGATACAAGAATTTCAGGCTGATGTAGGGGGTCTATGTGTCGTAGATGACAGAGTTTTTGCATGTCTTAGAAAAATTAAGGGAGTTTCGATCACCAAACGGATGTTGGGATGATATTATTAAGATTGTGATTAGGAATGAGATTCGAATGTGAACATATACAGTTCGCCACAATTAGGAGATTAAAACAAAAACTAAGGATTCATACCTGTTTGGATATGTTGTGAAGTTCTCTACGAGGATGACGACTTCATTTAGAGCGAAATAGTTTAAATTTTACTTCGTTTATTAACTTTTACTTTATTGGAGGATACTCAATATATGTTATGTGCTAAGTGAGTGTAAAGGAGACAATGTATTGTGTTTTGGGAGATTTTGTCTCATAGACAAGGTCGAAGTAGTAGTAAATCGAGGAAACATCTAGTAAATCTCGAAGAGATTATTGAACCCTTGTGCCTCGCATGCTCTTGAGAAAAAGTTGCAAAGGACACTAGTGTAGTTAGGTAACGATGGCTTATTCCACAATTATAGTAGTCGGCTACCTATTGACAAATTGAGGAACTGACCGCCTTGAATCTCTTATTGATAGTAGACGAGATCATGTTGAATGGATTGGGCTAGACTTGCTAACTTTGATAGCGTGAAGTTATGCTAATTTATCAGGAAGATAATTAGTCATCACTTCACATGAAACTAGTCGAATGGACTATGACATGGAAGCTGGAAGATGACTTTGAAAGTTTAAGCATGAACCTAAGATATTGGAGGACTTATCGTTTATGAATATACTCTTGTAAGATTAATTTTTAGCGATGAACTCATAGTGTGATGTCTAGCCTTGCGTCTAGAGTCTGAGTCAATACATCATTGAAGAGGGTTGCAATAGGTGTACGACCGTGCTAGTGACGACGTTAGTAATAACTAGTTAAGTTGTTACATTCGTCTTAAGTTTCGAGGACAAAACTTCTTTTAGGAGGGTACTAATGTAAGACCTGTAAGAGTACATTAGCAGTAATTAGAATTTGAGAATATGCTACTTTCTTTTATAAATTTTCTATTTAATTGTTGATTTTGACAAATTTTAATAAAATTGTGCTAGGTCTTAATTAGAGTTTTAAAATTGGCACAATAATTATATTAGCTTTAAATGTTTCTTTTGTGTTAAAATTTCAAAAGTAAGTTTCTTTTGATTCTTAAGAAAATGAGAAAATTTTACCCGTCGTTTAAATTTTCACTGACTTTGATTTTGTTGTAAAAATTTAAATAGGAATTTTATATATCGCCGAGAATGAGAGTTTAATGTCAATAATTTATCTAAGCTAGGGAGCAAAAAATTTATTCAAAAATTATATTTTGTTTTAATTAAGAGGTTATAGGAGAGTTTTTATTTTTCCGTAAAAATTATTTCGAACATTTTTATCAGTATCACATAACATCGGAATCTGCACTAATGCGTAGAGAAAATAAAGCCATCATTTGGAAGGATATACGATAGATATTTTGCAGATTATGCCGATTAAGAAGTGATTGGTAATTATGTTATGATGTCGGCAAGGTTTATTTTATAGTAACTCTTAACAGTAATAAAATGTGTAGTTTAATTCTACTGATATTATCTTTCACCAAAGTAGTGTTTAATGACTAAGACAATAGTGTTTAACAATTCATGATGCAACAATGGAATTTTATCAATTTACCTGACATATATTGCAACAATGAATGGTACTCTCTACTGAAATTTCAATCACATAAAGTGAGGAATAATATATTAATGAGAGGACCGTATACAATATGGAACATGCCGATGTTGCTTACTGAATGGAACCTAATTTCAATTTAAAGAATGATATGCTGCGTAACATCCCTGTTTGGGTCCAATAGCCGCAATTTCCTCTTCATCTATGGGGGACCAAATCATTGGGAAAGATACCCAGTACATTGGGTATTCCATTGATGACTCATGAATGTACCGCAAACAGATATTGTATCTCGTATTCTAGATTCCTAGTAGAGATTGATATCACACAAGACTTGATAACTGAAATACCCATCACAGATGAAAAAGGTAGGAAAATGAAACAACCCGTGGAGTATGAATTGAGACCCCCTTATTGCACGAAATGCCATCGAGTAGGACATAAATGTGGCAAGAAACAGCGAAGGAATCAGGTACAGAGATGGACTCCAAAAGGAAACAAAAACCAACAAGAACAAGGGGAGATACCACAAGAAGAGGCGAACTTGAAAACACCACTATAGCAACCCATCCTACAGGAGCAACCAACTACGTCACCATTCAAACACGCCCATAAACCTAAGCAGATGTAGTTTGCAGAAGAGGAAACTTGGAAAAAAGTTAAAAAACAAGACAAGGAGAAGACAAAAGGTAATGCTATGAACCCGAAAACACCTGCTTCAAAAAACAAAACTCGGAATTCTTTTATAACACTTAGGGATGGTATTGCCTAAGTGTTTTTAAAGGACGTCCCATGATCATATCTTGGAAGGTTAAGCGGGCTAAATAACGGTTTAAATTGAGACAAGAGTTAAAGTTACAAAGGCATGTTTCATTAGGAAGAAGTTAAAGCTATGAGGCAACTATGTGGATAATTATTCTGAGCATGAAAATGGTAGATTATGGATCCAGTGGGATGATAACAGGAGGCATATTGAATGTATGGAGAAAACAGAACAACTGATCCACTATAAGGCGAATGATGCAAATGGTGATTTCCTTTTTTGGATGACAGCAATTTACACGCACAATCAACTAAATCATAGGAAAACGCTTGGGCAAGACATTGAGAAGATATATGGTAGAAAAAATTGACCTTGGATCTTAATCGGTGATTTTAATAATGTCATGAAGATTGATGATAGGATAGGAGGGAAGGAGGTAACTGAAACTGAGTACATAGATATGGTTGGAATGACGAGAAGAACCTAGCTGTACGAAATAGAAAGCGAAGGAGACTACTTCAATTGGTCTAACAAACAAGGAAAAATGTGATCTACTCACGAATTGATCGGGTGTTAAGTAATAGGGAGTGGATGCTGCAGAATGAGAGAATTACTCTGAAAAATATGACTCCCAGCATATCGGATCACGCCATGCTTGTATTTAATGATAATATGCAAACACAGAAGCCGCAAGGTTGTTTTAAATTCCTTAATTATACTATTGATTTAGATGGTTTTCAGGAACTGTCAGGGCCAGTTGTAACAAACCATTAGAGGGGAGGCACATGTTTATTGTCTCGAAGATGTTGCAGAGGGTGCAACCTCACATCAGGCAGCTAAGGAAACCTCTATCTCATATTACTAAAAACATTTCTATAGAAAGAGAGAACATGGCAAATGCACAAAATGATCTTCTGGCTGACAGGATGAATAAAGAAACAATTGAGAAAATTTAGGAACACTTAGAAAAGCTTCTATATTTGCAGGAAATGGAGGAGAGCATATTGAAACAAAGAGCAAAAATTGATTGGTTGAGGTTAAGTGATGGGAACAACAAATATTTCCATGCATCCATCGAGCAAAGGTAACAATTCAAGTGTATGAAGAAAATTACAAAAGGGATGGCACTTGCATAACAGATCAAAAGGAGCTGGAAAATGAGGTTTTAGAGTTCTATAAAAAGTTAATGGGAAATTCGTCACATAATCTTGAAGGATTGTATATTACTGCAATGAGAGAGGGCAGCTAACTGAGTACAAACCAGATAGAGTCACTGATTACTCTTGTTACTGAAGAAGAGATCATTGCAGCCCTGAAGAATATTGGCAATTATAAGGCTCTAGGGTTGGATGTTTTTGGGGCCTCTTTCTTTAAAAAAGCTTGGCACATAATTAGGGAGGATGTGGTAGATGCAATACAAGACTTCTTCATCAACAACCGGATTTATAAGGTGGTGAATTATTCTATTGTCACTCTCATTTTGAAACACAATGGCGCTACTGAGATAAAGGATTATCGTCCTATTGCATGTTATAGTACAATCTATAAAATCATCTCCAAAGTGCTAGCTAACCGGTTGGGCAAAGTCTTACGTACGATAGTAGGTGATAATCAAGCTGCGTTACAAAGAGCCTGCCCATGTGTTTCCTGCTCATTGTCTCACTACTGAAGATGTGTATGATGAAAAGCCGTGGTATTATGACATCAAAAGGTATGTTGAGAAGCAAGAGTATCCCGAAGATGCTACGATTGGTGATAAGCGAACGCTTCGAAGGTTGGCATCCAAATTCTTCTTGTCAGGAGACGTCCTGTACAAAAGAAACTATGATTCAGTTTTGCTCAGATGCGTGGATAGACACGAAGCAGAATTGATCATGCGGGAAATTCATGAAGGATCTTTTGGAACTCATTCCAGTGGGCACTCTATGGCCAAAAAAATCTTGCGAGCAGGATATTACTGGATGACAATCGAAAGTGATTGTTATGTGTATGTGAAGAAATGTCACAAATGCCAAGTGTATGCTGACAGAATTCATGTTCCTCCAACTCCTCTGAATGTCCTGACGTCACCTTGGCCCTTTGCCATGTGGGGCGTCGACATGATTGGACGAATTGAGCCACAAGCTTCGAATGGACACAGATTTATTCTTGTCGCTATCGACTACTTCACCAAATGGGTTGAAGCTGCTTCTTACAAAAACGTAACCAAGCAAGTCGTTACTCGCTTCATCAAGAAAGAAATCATATGCCGATATGGGGTTCCAAACAAGATCATCACTGATAATGGGTCCAATCTTAATAACAAGATGATGGCAGAGTTATGCGAAGAGTTCAAGATTGAACACCACAATTCATCACCCTATCGGCCAAAGATGAATGGCGCAGTCGAAGCTGCTAACAAGAATATAAAGAAGATCGTCCAGAAGATGGTTAGAACGTATAAAGACTGGCATGAAATGTTACCGTTTGCTTTGCATGGCTATAGAACTTCGGTTCGTACTTCAACTGGGGCAACTCCCTTCTCTCTTGTCTACGGTATGGAGGCCGTACTACCTGTCGAAGTGGAAATTCCTTCGTTGAGAGTATTGATGGACGCCAAACTCGATGAAACAGAATGGGTCCAAACGAGGCTTAATCATCTCAATCTAATTGAGGAGAAACGCTTATCTGCTATCTGCCATGGCCAGTTGTACCAAAAGAGGATCAAGAAAGCGTATGACAAGAAGATTCGGCCTCGAGAATTCCACACAGGTGACCTAGTCGTAAGGAAGATCTTGCCAATTCATACCGATCCAAGGGGCAAATGGACTCCCAACTATGAGGGACCATACATTGTGAAGAAAGCATTTTCAGGTGGTGCTTTAATCCTGACAAAGATGGATGGGGAAGACGTTCCACTTCCAGTCAATTCAGACTCAGTCAAAAAATACTACGCATAAAAGACCCGCTAGGTCGACGTACCTAGGCAAAAATAAGGGCATCCCGGCAAACCAAAAGGGTTTGGGCAAAAATTAGGGATAAAACAAAAAGAAGAATAACCCGCTAAGTTGAAAACCCGAAAGGGCGACTTAGGCAAAAAGGGGCATCCCGCTGGATTGAAAACCCGAAAGGGCGATCCAGGCAAAAGTTAGGGATCAAAAGCGAGAGGCTGCAGTCTGAATATCTTTCACAAAGACCCCCATACGTCCTTGGCAGAACGGACGGATCAATCCAACCACTACCCTTCTGAAGCAAAGCATTGAGAGGATCGAGGATATGGGAATTGTAGCAATGTCAGTTTTAATGGAAATTCGAGCATTTCTCTTTGCCATTTTGCTTTTTTGCATTTTATTTTTTCGCAACTACCTCATTTAGGAGTTGCTTCCTTGTACAGAAGCCTATTCATAGGCATTCCATCAATAAAACGATCTTTTGATAAAAAGCTTTCCCTCTTGCTTTTCATTTTTCGCATGCGAGGTGTGATTTAATTCGTTATTAAACATTGCATTGAAAACATGGGGATAATAATCACAAAATCAAAACGAAACACGATGTTACATAAACATAAAAGTGCTCTAAGGGGCACCATTTGCATCCAAACGTTGTTTTCTGTGCAGGTTGCAGGTCCTAGTCGTCATCTTGGCTTACGACATGCCACAAAGGTCGTCATCATCCCGCGTGAAAGTTCAAGCGTATAATTCATCAGTACTGGTAAGCACAAGACACCGGAAGAAATCCATGTCTCTCCCCTACACGGCAGACAAAGAAGTGTCCATCAGAACCCACGTTTCCCCAAGCAGTATAGGATGTAAGGAAAGTCGAGCAAAGTCACTTCCTCCCCAACAGAGTTATGTTCTAATCCTCCATACAGTTGCCAATCATCTTTGGCACTATGAGGTTTTCAACGCCCACCCACAATGGCGTCTCAAGATCGCAAGCAACGGACCCCAATGATCCTACTCTTCTGTCCCACTAAGGGCCTTTATTTGGCACTTTCTGCATATAGAATCCACTGCATATAGCATTGCATCCCCGAAAGCGTAGCATATCCATTACAGTGGGTCATTACGCCATAAAAACTCAAACATGCATACGGAACATAAGCCAGATAATAGGAGCCAATGTTGAATCAGAACAATGACCCATCCTCTCAAGGTTGTTACCTGTACAAACTTTGCCTGATATCTGCTATCATACTACAAACACTTTTAAGCTGTGGTGCCGATACGAGGTGTCCTCAATTCCTGACAAATCTCTGACACGAAGTCTTTCTATTTTCCTCCTTCTGATGTCGAGTCGATGTTGAGTCGTAGGTCGCACGAGATCTATCTCCTTTGGTCCTATAGGTCGCACGAGATCTATTCCTCCCCCTGCTTTGAAGGTCGTACGAGGTCTTCTCCCAATGATAGGTCATAAGGTCGCGCGAGATCTTTTCCTTTCAGTTTTGAAGATCGTACGAGGTCTTCTCCTGATGTCGAGTCGTAGATCGCACGAGATCTATATCTTTCTGTTTTGAGGGTCGTACGAGATCTTCTCCCGATGTTGAGTCGTGGATCGCACGAGATCTATATCTTTCTGTTTTGAGGGTTGTACGAGGTCTTCTCCCAATGATAGGTCATAAGGTCGCGCGAGATCTTTTCCTTTCAGTTTTGAGGGTCGTACGAGATCTTCTCCCGATGTTGAGTCGTGGATCGCACGAGATCTATATCTTTCTGTTTTGAGGGTTGTACGAGATCTTCTCCCGATGATTGAGTCGTAGATCGCACGAGGTCTATTCTATCCTGAAGGTCGCACGAGATCTTCTCCCGATGTCGAGTCTTAGATCGCACGAGATCCTTTTTGTTTCAGTCCTGAAGATCGCACGAGATCCTCTCCTGTCGTCGAGTCGATGTTGAGTCGTAGATCGCACGAGATCTATTTCCTTCCAGTCGTTGTTTCATATAACATTCCTTTTGAGAACCTTGTATTGGCACCTCAGGCTACGTTACAAGCTATCACCCTTCTTCCAATTACTCACTGTAAATATGTCCATCAGAAAAAACCTCTCTTTCCCCAGCAGATATCAAAACAAAAATAATAAAAGAATAAAGATCATACCATCTTTTCAGGACAAATTTCAGGTCTTGGTATTTAATCTTCTTCTATCTCGAATATTCGAAAGGCTAGCGCCAATCTCATTTTCGAGTATAAGACGATTAAATAGGGGCAGCTGTCATACCCCAAATTTGTCCTACCCTATTCATACGGCTTATGATTCAGGTACATACATCACTTAGGTCATAACTCACACTCATGCATTCATATCATGGGTGCTATTCAAAGGCTAGCAAGAAAAAGCTTTGTTGCGAAGAATTTTGATCAGAGAATAAGGAGACTGAGGTATAATCATGTGGTTCTATGTTCAAGGAAGTCCTCCTGGATTGGGGTTTCTCTCTGTCTCAAGTCAAGGCATTGGTTGAAGGATACTGGCTTGCAAATCATCCGGTTCTTTAAATCAGGGTTTCTTTGACCAAAGTCAACCAGTTGACTTTCTGGTCAACATTTAATCAGGAATGGTTTCTATGTGTGAAAAGTTTCTCATACTGACTATGTGGATGTGTTCGTTTGACTGGATTTGACTGGAGGAGATTTAATCAAGAATCCCATCAATGATCAGAAAAATCGGAACAGTTGACTTTTGGGTCAAAATCAGAAGAATTATTCGAATATCGACTTTTGGTGAAAAGTAATCAAGGAAAGTCAAAAGAACAATAAAATCGGGGCAAATTGGCCAAAGTTTCTATTTTGGGAAATAGGGCCAAAAATGGAAATTTTGATACTTAGAATTTTTTTTTTAAGCTGTAGAGCTGGCTGGTCAGCTGACTTCACAGCCTGTTTACACGTGTTAAAAGCCATTATTTCAGAGAGGTCCAAACATGAAAAGTGCTCAGATCATAGCATACTACAATTCTCCAGTTGGAGTTTTGTTCATTAGAGGCCTAGGATGTGAGATATAAAAGCTATAAGATTGAAGAAATTCATTCGTACGTGTCACATTGCTGGGCAAATTTCTGGGCACGCGCGAGCAATCTATCAAGCAGGTGGCGTGCCATAATGGAAGCCAATTTTAGAGCTCTACAAAAATGCCATGGAAGCAAACTTGGTATCATTCTAATCCTTCCCATGTCCTCTTCCCAACAAGTCAAGAATTGAGTCAATTGGATAAATATTGAGAAGATTATAAGTCTCCAAAGTCACGCCCTTGCACTGACCAGATCGAGCATCCAGCCAAGGCAGAATTCTAAGTCATACGCATGCATATCATCAAGCACATGGTGTGCCAACTTCAAGTGCATTTTTCTCCTTCCATAGGCCATCATTTTGAGTAAGCTTGATCTCTAATTACTCCTTGTCATGTCCCCTACCCATCGAATCTAATTTCATCAATTTTGGACACATATTAAGCAAGATATAGGGCTTCAAAGTCACACATTCATATGATGGGATTTTTGGCATCTTGCTAGACCTGAAGCTAGCCACGCGCGCGCATGCCCTGGTCAGTAGTGACACCATGAGTTTGTGATCATATTTCCCACACTTGAAGCCACACCTCAAGAATTTTGTAACATATAATCCTCTCAGCCCCATCTCTTCTACCTTTTGAGCATAAGTTTGAGTCCAATGATGAGCTATAGGAAGAGATATAAGCACCCAAAGTAAGACCTGGACATGACCTTGTTGTTGCAATATAGAGGACACTCACCAACATTTCCATACAAACACTACACTACAAATCACCATGCACAGGACTGTCACGTGAAAAGTTCACCAAAAAACTTACCTCATTGATTCACTACACCCATGCACACCCTACACACTCACGCATGCACACTATATAAAACCATACCCTTCACAAATCCATCATACACATTCATTTTTCTTTCACGTTCTCACACTTCATTCCCCTCACCTTCCTCTACTATCTCTCTCTCCCAAAAAGTTTGTTACAAACCCTCAACAGACTCCATAACCGAAAAACTCTAACAAACTTCATCTCCACCTTTCACCTTCACCAAGTCTCAGCCACCTCCATCATCAGCAACCACCATCACCACCACCTTCATCTTCTTCCTCAACTTCAACCACCACCATCGGACTCACCTCCATCATTCAAGGATCTCTCCTCTGTTCGAATCATCATCATCATCGCTTCGCTAACCTCATCTTGGATTTCTTGAAGCGACAAATTCTACATCAGGTTCTGAACACCTTTTGAGTTTATTTCTCAAAGGTTGATATCATTCTCGTAGCTAGCAGCGACGTTATCACGAAAGCGTAAAGGCGCGGAGTTTGCTAACGCTTCCGAGTCAAGAATTGTTTGAGGTAAGCCTTGAACTCCTCAGCATTTTAGTTACCATGTTTGAAGATCATTGTAGCGATTGTTGATTATGGTAGAATGCTTGTGGTGGCTCTGTGTTTAATTTCGCATGACTTTGATTTTTGAAAGTTTGTTTTCATTATCCCTGAGAAGAAGCGTGGTTAGATGTTTGAATCGTGTATTGGCACCCTGTGAATGATTATGAAGGTGTTGATGCACTCAGAGTATGTTTTGGTGAATTTTAGTTATACTAGGGTTTAGCAATCGGTTCCGGTTAGGATGTTAGAGGTAAGATCAACAAAATCTAGGACCAGATCCGTAATTAGCGTAAAATTCCGAAGGGAAAGGTGCAAGCTTTTTTTATTTCTGGGCACTTTGAAGTCCGCGCCACCGTGTGAGCTACCGGAGAAGACAACCGGAAGTCTCTCCGGCGCCGGTGCACGTTCACTCTTTCCTTTATCCACTCACACGCGTGGCTCAATTCCATTGGTCCCCTTCCCATTATTTTGTTAGTTTTGTTTTATTATAATCATTGGCGTGTGACGTGTTAGCGTGTGATTGGCTAATTGTTTTGTTTTGTCTTTTGTGACTTAAGTCCATATGACCAATTGATACACGTTATCTCTTATTTTTCTATAAGACTGTAGAGTAACCAAAGATACATGCTGATACAATAATAAATGAAATAAAGTGAAGCAAGAATGGAGTTGATGTAGTTGGGCCATGAATCGAAATGGGCTTGGGACTTTCCTGAATTAAACCTTCTTTTTGCTAGTATACCATACGTTTCTGGACTGGGCCTTAGCGCCAGACCACTATCCCCACCCCCTCTGAATTAGGCCCAGACGCGTTTTAGCTGAATTTTAGTTCATTTAGAAAAATACTTTTACACCCCCATCTGTTTAGATTTCAATTTTATCTTATTTTTGTTTCTTTTAGTTTTTGCTTCACAAATTCTTTTTTACTCAAATAAAAAACCAACAAAAATTGGTTTTAGGTATTTTAGAGTTTGTGAACAATTGTCATGATTTTTGTTAATTTTTTCTAATTGTTTTAACCCTTTTAATAAATCTTTTCCTTCACAATATGTTTGAATTTCTTTGTTTTAGCACCTCTTTGTAAATAATTCGTTAATAGACTTAGGAATAAATTTTAGTCTCGATTCTTTTCCATAAACTTAATTGATGTATGTGTGTTTGTGAATACCAGCTACTTGTTATAGCTCTCAACTTTATTTGTCGCATATTGATTTTCCTTTGCTTATTCCATGTGTAGTTTTTTTCTTTAATAAAGTGTATAGTTCTTTTATTTTGATTCCCTTGTATAGACAACTTAGATTAGAATTTAGGATTAGTTCCCTATTTCATTCTTTTTCTTTTCAACCTTTAAAACATTAACAAATAAAGATGCGAATCACATTAAGAAAGTGATAGAGAAATGAGTGGGATTCATTCCCTAATCTGTTTCTCAATCACTTAGTGGCATAGAAATGAGTGGGATTTATTCCCTAATCTGTTTCTCGGTCACTACCTAATGGGAGAGAAATGAGTGGGATTCATTCCCTAATCTGTTTCTCAAACATTAATTAATGGGAGAGAAATGAGTGAGATTCATTCTCTAATCTGTTTCTCAAACATTACATAATGGGATGGAAGTGAGTGGGATTCATTCCCTAATCTGCTTCTCGATCATTATACATTTTATGTGATTCGAATCGCAAACAAATTCCCCTTAAAAAATACACAACCAAAAACACTTAAAACATCTAACAATGGTTCCGACTAAAACAAAGTAGAGAAAGTGGTGAGTGGCCCGGTATTGGGAACTGTTCATCACTCATCTATCTTAAAAGACACAAACCAATCATTTCCTTTTCTTTTGCCTAAGGGCACCGTTATCTCCGCTCCATTGCATCCTAGGCGATCCCTTATGCAAGAGCGCGAGCGTTAACTCCGCCCAATTAAAAAACACAAAAACAAACAGAAAATCTTTAGCCGAGCTACGGTAACTCTGATTCCTGAAAAGGATACGTAGGCAGCGGGGTAGGGCCCGTGCGAGTACAATTCTTTATTTTCCCTACATTTTGCATTCATTTCGCACTTAGATATAGACATAGTATACACCCTTTAGATAGAAACAAACATAGGTGGATACCATCGAGTACGATGGGCGTGAGGGGTGCTAGCACCTTCCCCTTGCGTAACCGACTCCCGTACCTTGATTCTCTGGTCGCAAGACCCTGTTCCTTCCTTTGTTAGGTTTTCTGATATTCCTTTCCCTTATGGGATAAATATATTGGTGGCGACTCTGTTCCTTTTTCGCGAGCGTGCGACACCATTCCCTAAAGGAGTCATCCAGAAAATTGAGAGCATTTGTCATACTTTTCTTTGGACAGGTGGTTTCGACGGCAGTCGAAAGGCACCGCTAGCTTGGAAACAGCTATGTCGAATGATCTGTGCATTTTGATGCACGTTCCCTTATATTTTTACTTAGGAATTTCTATCGTTTGGTTTGTTTATTTTGGTATTTTACAATGTTTTTATATTTCAGTTTATTTTTATCGTTATTTAATTTTCGTATTTTATTTTTAGCTTTGACAACTTTCATGGAAATGATCATAACTGGAGTTCCATGAATCCGATTGAGGCGTTCTAATAATCGACAGAAAGCTAAGAAAGAGAGCAACGACTTTCATGTTGGAGTCAAAGTCATATTCGGAACATATATTTTCCAGATTTGCGTTAGAAGCTGCAGCACAAGTTTATTTTTAGTTTTGGGTCGTTAGTAGTGGGCCTGGGTTTTGTAATTTGACCCAGTTGGGTCATAAATGATTTTTGAAGATTCTTTCTAGGTACCTAGGTCTATCCGTGGTACTTTTCATCACGTATTTTACTATTGACGAATTTTATTTTCTTACGCTGAAAAGAACCGTAATGGAGAACTAATTCCTCGGAGCTGGTCTACTGTATTCAGGTTCCAATATTTGAGATTATTGAATTGTTCAATTGAATTTTGATTTCCTTTCAAGTTCTTCCTATGAATTATTTGCCTAATTCGTCTACAATCATTTGCTTAATTCGATTGTTGTTATAGGATAGAGATTGTTAAATTCGATCTATTGTGTTCCTTAATTTATAATCGCTTTTTAATTTGCTTAATTGTTAATTTGCGAAATCTCTAACTGAATGCTTAATTTGGCAAACAGGAATATAATTGAAACAATATCTTCAGCACTTGTTTGATTGGTGTTATAATCGAATGGGATTGAAAATCAGTTAGGGAATTGAACATATAGTAATCGATGATGAGTAGGAACCCGAATCAGTAGAGTAGCTTATTTTATAATAAATTTTGTTAATCACTTAATTTCAATTTCTTTATTAAATCGATCTTGAACCAAAACCCCCATTCATCGTTTCAGTAATTAGTTATTAAGAATAAGAATCCTTACGATACGACATGAGCCATTTTCTCTTTACTACCGTTTTCAAATACTCGTTTTGATCCGCGCGGAACAGAGGATCAAATTGGCGCAGTTGTCGGGGATTCTTGTGAATATTAACTAATTTTAGAGTCTTAGGTTTAGTGTTTGTGCGTTTAGGCCATAGGTTCCTCGCGGTTTCGGCCATAACGCCTTTTTGAGCCGAAAAATTGCTTTTTTGGAAAAGTGAGTCTGATCGATAATCTGTTTTGCTTATTAGGAGTAGAAAAATCACCCGATCATTTATTCTGTACTATAGAGTAGTTACGGGATTCAAGCTTCATATCGCTAAAAAACCTTTTTTTCTATTTTTAATGAATTATTTACTGTTTTCATAGAGTCGAAAAAAATCAAAAAAATTCTCGAAATTCTTATTTTGTCTAATTAGATTAAATTTTGTGTTTTTACATTTTTATGAATAATTTTTAATCGTTTTCCTTCATTGTGTTTGTTTTTTATTATTAGGGACATTGTTGGCATTTTCACGATTGTTGCTGCATTGCTGTGCATTAGTCCTGGCTGTCGCACGCTCGCGAAAAATGAACAGATTCGCCACCAATATATTTATCCCATAAGGGAAAGGAATATCAGGAAACCTAACAAAGGAAGGAACAGGGTCTTTCGACCAGAGAATCAAAGTACGGGAGTCGATTACGCAAGGGGAAGGTATTAGCACCCCTCACGCCTATCGTACTCGATGGTATCCACCTATGTTTGTTTCTATCTAAAGGGTGTGTACTATGTCTATGTCTATATGCGAATGAATGCAAAAAGAAATACGGGGAAAAGAAGGAAATATTTACAAATGTGCTCGTTCAAGCCCCGCGACTTGATGCCTACGTATCCTTTTCAGGAATCAGAGCGCCGTAGTTCGGCTCAAGATTTTCTGTTTGTTTTTGTGTTTTTTAGTTGGGCGGAGTTAACGCTCGCGCTTTTGCATAAGGGGACAGCCTAGGATGCAATAGAGCGGAGATAACAATGCCCTTAAGAAAGGAGAGAAAGAGAGAGAGTTTGAGTGTTTCGAGGAAATCCCTAAAGCAAGGGAAACTCGAGTTACTCTTTGGTTTGTGTATTTTAGAATTTGGGAACTTACGCCCGAATGGAACCCTAAAGCAAGGGAAATCCAGACACTCGAATGATTCCCTAAAGCAAGGGAGATCCAAGCTTCCATTCGCTTTTTAATGATTTTCACTTTTTTATTAGTGTTTTAAGTATTTTCTTTGTAATTTTTAAAGGGGATTTTATTTGAATATTTTTAGATGTTTTAGTGTTGAAAAGAAAAAGAAACTAACCTAAGTATGAAGGAAATTTCTACCTAATATCATCATGGTTTCTACCTAAGGTTAGGATTTAAAAGAAACATGAAAATTAAAGCACTAAGTAGAATATTGAAAATAGCATAAAAGCACAAGTAGAAAATATAGTAAAAGACTAAAAAAAACTACTATTTTTTATATGACTTTATGAAAGAAATGAGTTCAAAAGATTAATGTCAAAATTAACCTAAAATCTACTTATTTTTATGAGTTTTTTAATATGAAAAATATCAATTAAAGGGACCAAGATTAATTCCTAAAAATGATCTAAAAGTCTAACAAATTTTATTGATTTTATTGTATGTCCATTTTTATTACCTAAAAAGAAGATAAAGAACTATGTAAAAAAACATAAAAAACTATCAATTAACCATGGGCTCAGGGTGGTGTAGTTGAATTTTAGGGTCTGAATAGCAGTCTGGCGCAGGGCCCATGGAGGTCTGGCCCACCAGGTTTGTTTTTGTTTCAGAAAAAAGGAGGTGTATGGGCCTGAAGGGAGTGCAGAGCTAGCTGCTCGGTGAAAGCCCAAAAGTTGTTTTTGTTATTGTTTTTCATTCTAAAAAACGCATGGGCCCTGAGAGAGAGAGGGTGTGATCAGCATTTCATGTATGGGCCAAGGATTTGTTCAGATTTTTTATTATTGGATTTTATTTTGATTCACTTATCATAAAAATAATAATAAGACAATTAAAGAAAAGAAAACAGGTGAAACGGTGCATTTTGGCGTTTATGACTATCAGAATTCTTATCTCTCAACCTCAATTCCTTCCCTCTCTCGTTCCTCTCACATCACCGGAAATTGCTCCGCCGCGCCGGAGGCGGCGGAGCTCGCTCGATTCACAAAATCAAACACTCGTTCGCCTCCTCTCCTCGGTTTCAATTTCATTTGCTTTGATTCCCTTTCCGTTCCCCTAAATCTAAGCAAATCTAAAACCCTAGCATTTTGAGAATTGAAATTAAACGAAACTAGCGAAGAATACAGATGCGATACCTTGGGGGAAATAATCAGGGAACACAAATCTACCACATAGCATCAAGAAAAGCAAACAGGAGGATGCATAAGGGAGGAGGCGAGACTTACCTTCTGGAGATGCTCCGGCGGTGATCAGAGAGCCGGAGATGAGGCTCCGAAGACTCAGGTGCGAAATAATCGGGAAGAGCGGCGAAGGAAGCTCCGATATCAGGTAATAACACGAATTCTCCAGCTTCTTGCAATATTTCTTCTCCTATCTTCTTCTCCTTCCCTTTCTGTGCTATGGCGTTGTCTGTGCGAGAGATTAGGGTGAGGTGCGATAGATGATGACTGTGCGGCGCTGAAGGTTTAGCTCAACCGCTCAGAACTACCATTGATGAAGCTCTAACGGTTATGGGTTCCTGAGCTTGAGTGAGGTGAGGAAGATGAAAATTGAGAGGGAAGAGAGGTTGCAGAAGTGAAAATTGGTGGATGAAGATGATGAGAGTTGATAGGTGAGTGATGGTGGTGATGAAATGGTGAGGAATGGGCGTGTGTTTGAATCTGAGAGGTGAAGCAGTTTATATAGGTTGCAGAGAGAGTGAGGTTCGGATAGAGCTTGGTTTGGAGTCAGGGTCGGAGTTAGTTATTGACAGGCTCGGATTCGGTTAGGTTTGACTCAGTTTGTTGACTCAGCCCAACTCAGTGAGTGAAGTTAGTTAAGTTCAGTTTTCTGTTATTTTGAGACTTGATGGAGAGAAGTGAGGTTGATTGGGATGTTGTAATTCTGTTTTGACAGTTTGAGAATTGGTTGGGAAATTAGTTGTGGTATGGAGCTGACTGTATGTGTGCAGGTTTGGATTTATGTATAAGGTCTTTCTGATTTGTTTTTGATGGAAATCTGGTTTGGTCTATGAGATTTGTTAAGCTGAACTGTGAGTTTTGTTTTCTGCAAGGACTATATTCTGTTATGAGCTTTTGTAGAATGAAATTTAAAAGTCAGTTGCAGGATGGTAGTTGTATATGTGACTGGTTTCTGTTATGATTTCTTTCTGAAAGTTTGGTTCTGCATGATTCAAAATGGACTCTGAATTGCTTTGATGAAATTTAATGCTGTTTGCAATGTGATGTTGAGTAATCTATATTTTTGCTTTGTCTTTTTCAATGGTTGGCTGTATTTGGTTTAACATTATGAATGGATTTCATCACTTGAATTTGTTCTTCTGCAGGATGATGCGAACATGTATGTGTATTGTGACTTTGATATTTTTTTGTTTTGATAATGATGTATATTCTGATTTGGTTGCAGGTTAACTGAAGTACTGTTGTGAAGTGAGGTTAGGAATTGATGTTGGCAACACACTTTTAAGAATGATCAGAGGTTATAAAGTGAAGTTTGGAGCAGTGGTTTGAAGGTTTAGGAACAAAGGATCTCATGTATAGAAGCAATGTAGTGGCATGATATTTAGATTTCTAGATTTGTATTTTTTGGTTTTTAAATGTAATTCCGACTTTTGTAGAACACTCTTGAACTTGTAATGGATTTTGACTTTTGAAATACAACTTGACTCTTTGTGCCTCAGTTTGAATCTTGAACTTTCCCTCCATTATGCTTCACTTGGAAATCCAATATTCAAATTCTTCATTTGGCTAAACTTGAATCAAGTGATAAATTTGTAGTGCCAAATTTTCTTCATCTTGTAATTTTGGATGAGTGATGACGTTTGTAACTTGAAGAACTCTTGACACTCAAACCAAAATGATAATGTATTAATGCCTTACACCTTTCCAAGAAACCACATGAATATTCCTCTCTCTTTGTTTTCCTTTTTATGATCTTAAGCCTTCTTCAAATCAATTTCAATGACTTATCTGAACTTTGGTTAAGTAACTTGCATTACAAGTCACAAGTAATGAAGGACATGTTTTGAACCATAGAGAAACTTTTGTCTCCTATGCCTTGTACCATGATCCGTTCTTTTACAGTTCTCCTCATAAGCTCCAAGTGACATGGGACCTTGAACCAAGTAGCCTTATTAGATGGAAGTCAACAAGCTCAATCATGATGAATGAGAAACCTTAATCCATTTGCCTTAGATGCATGTTGATGAAGAAAGAGTAGCTCGAGATGAAAGCCTTAAAGCCACAGAGAACCCTAATTACCAAGACCCTTGACTCCATACCAAATTTATTGCATGTTATGTTAAATGACCTAATGGGAAGATGATGTACATGAATGCGACACTCAAGCCAGATAAAATAAAAGGGTAGGACATATTTGGGGTATGACAGCTGCCCCTATTTAATCGTCTTAAACCTGAAGGTGAGATTGGCGTTATCCTTTCGAACATTCGAGGTAGAAGAAGATTAAATACCAAAGTACCAGAAATTTGTCCTAAAGAGAAGATGGTGTAAGTGTTATTCTTATTTTTGTTTTGATATCTGCTGGGGGAAGAGAATTTTTCGTTTTTCTGATGGAGATATTTACAGTGAGTAATGGATTTGACTGGTGGTAGTATGTAACGTAGTAGCGGTGCCAATACAAGGTTTTCAAAGGAAGCGGTTGCATGAAACAATGACTGAAAAGATAAGATCTCGTGCAATCTACGACTCAACAACGACTCGACATCAGGAGAGGATCTCGTACGATCTTCAGGACTGAAAGGAAAAGATCTCGTGCAACCTATGACTCAACATCGGGGTGAGAATAACAAACTCACGACTCAAGAGAATTGAAAAAGACGAGGATAAGGTCGTCAGACCTACGATCCATGACTCGGAACTAGGGTAAGATCAACGGACCTACGACCCACAAGAATTGAAAAACACGAGGATAAGGTCGACAGACCTACGATCCAGGACTCGAAGTTAGGGTAAGATCAACGAACCTACGACCCACGAGAATTGAAAGAAGGATAAACATCAACACTGGGGTTGGAGGACATCAACGCTGAGGTTGGAGCACATCAACACTGAGGTTGGGGAACATCAATACTGAGGTTGTGAAAGGAAAGGCGTCGACACTGAGGTCGAGGACATCAACACTGAGGTTGGGACGAGAAAAGATAAACATCAACACTGAGGTTGTGAATGACGATTGGCATCGACACAGAGGTCGGTGAAGGAATGATAGGCATCAACACTGAGGTTGGACAAGAAAAGGATAGACATCAACACTGAGGTTGGAAAAGAAAAGGATAGACATCAACACTGAGGTTGGAAAAGAAAAGGATAGACATCAACATTGAGGTTGGAAAAGAAAGGTATCGACACTGAGGTCAAGGGAAGAAAGAATTAATATCAACACTGAGGTTGGGGATTGGGAATTAGTTTTGAAATGGTTTGCCAGGACGGAAGGCAAAGGATACACAACACGGGGGTTGGATCTAAAAGTTTTCCCGTACGAGGGAAGAGATCACGGAGACTAGTGACGACTAGACCCGATCAAAAGACATCGGTAAACATTGGAGATTCACGGAGATGCTGATGCTGGCGGAGCATAAGAATTACATTAATCCCTCAGGCCAAAGGCGGGGTGTAACTCTTCAAGAGCGGCAATCGTTCGAATTGCCACACACCAAGTATGGTTATTCAAATGATTGAAAAATGAGATGGGTTGAATGCCCACCCTAATTCACACTCTAATCTTCGCGCAGCACACGGGAAATAACCTCGGAGACAGCGATTCTGACGAAAAAAGACATTGTATCCGACCCACATTGGGGGGAGAACATGAGACTTCTTTTGGGGATTGAGAACACCAGGTATTGGCACCATGATTTGAGGAGATTTGTGATGTAGTAACAGATATCAATCGGAGTTTGTAAGGACAACATTTTATGTGGGGAAGTATCGTCGTCTTGATTGAGTGCTGATTTGTATTATCTGGCTTATGCTTTGTATGCATGTTTGAATTTTTCTATGGCGTAATGATCCGCTTTGACGGATATGTGTGGTGGTCGTTTTGTTTACCTCCCCGTTTCACTTGGGAGGACGGCACGCTAAACCCTTCACGCGAAATTTGGAAGGAGAATGCGCCCGTGGTGGGATGAATTTTGTTTCAGTTCTTCCTACGATATCACACGAATTTTCTTATTTGTCCTACGAGTAGGAAAGGGGAAAAAAGATCTCAACTAAACCCTAGGAGTTTGCTAAGTGTGGGGATTTCACCTAGACTAGAAATTCTGGAGTCCGGGAGGTCGGTTATACATAGGGAAGTGTTTAAACACCCTACATATCTGTAGTACTCTACAGGAACCTTCTCTGTGTCATTTGTGATTGTGTTTGCTGCTAAAGATTGGGAAAGTTTCTCCTTTGTATTAGGAGAAGGAATTTAATTGATTTTAAAAGACAGACAGACAGACAGACTGACTATTTTTGGTATTTTATTAGCTCGCTGAGATTCCTTGTGAACCTCATGCCTACATATCCCTAGTGGAAGTCAGAGCTTAATGTAGTTCGGGGAACTAACTAGGGAAATTACTTGTTTTTTTGGTGCCTTGCTTGAAGCTCAAGGTTGAAGCTTGAAATTAAATCTCTGTTTACAGTAAAGAGACATGAAATCATCTCTACAGAGAGGTATTTATACTATTCTACCACAAACATTTAAAAGTGTGACAGAATAACTGAATTCATTTCATTCAAGAGGGGGACCTTACTTGTGTATGTGCATGTATACCAGTCAAATGCCTCTTAAATGAAAGAAAGATGCTCATCCAAATTAGGGAAAGTTACCACATGTCTGGGTTTTACTGCCAGCTCATGCCTTTCAAAATCCTAAATGGGAGACTTGATTAAAATTGAAATTGAAATGTTTGTTTGAATGTGGTAGAGTAGTAAAAATATCTCTCTATAGAGATAAGCTATGCCTATCTACTGTATAAAAGATTTGACTTTAGCTGGCTTGTATGAGGCCCAAGCTTGAGGCTTTTTGATTGATTAATTAATATATTATTGACTCTGGGAGATGACTCCACTGGGGATTAATTACATGATATTTTTGTGTTCTGTACAAAGCCCAGAATTGAGGCTGACTCTACTTAGGGAGACTCTATTTATGTGCCTTGTACAAAGCCCAAGGTTGTGGCTAACTGTTGAGGATAATTGAATGAATGACTCTATTTTATGTGCCTTGTACAAAGCCCAAGGTTGTGGCTGACTCTAGCTAGGGAAAACATTATTTTCTGCCTTGTACAAAGCCCAAGGTTGTGGCGGACTCTTAAATAAACTGAGTATGGATGACTCTATGGGGAAAAGATCCTAGGTGTTAGGAATCTTTGACACATGAAAATATGGTTTATCTGCCTTGTACAAAGCCCAAGGTTGTGGCTACTGAATGATGAAGAACTCACTGGGGAGACTCTATTATCTGCCTTGTACAATGCCCAAGGTTGAGGCTGACTCTTGACAGGGGAGTTTTATTGTTTGGGTGCCTTGTATGAAGCCCAAGGTTGAGGCTAACTGTTTTTGTTGGTTTTGACTCTACTGAGGAGGTTTTATTTATTAAAAGACTGTTTTTCTTTGGAAGCTAACCCTTTCCAGGGATTTTGACTCAGCTGGTGAATTTGTCTGTTAAAAGACTGACTTTATCATGTTTTTGGAGGCTGACCCTTTCCAGGGGTTTTGACTCTTTTGGGGAAATTATCTCCTAAGAGAAATGAATCTTTATTTTTTTGACATTTAATGATTGACTTTGGAGGCTAACCCTTTCCAGGGGTTTTATATTAAAAATGAAAGAATGTGTGGAAGCTAACCCTTTCCAGGGATTTTATTGAAATGATGGATTGATTTTAAATTGACTTTGGAGGCTAACCCTTTCCAGGGGTTTTATATTAAAAATGAAAGAATGTGTGGAAGCTAACCCTTTCCAGGGATTTTATTGAAATGATGGATTGATTTTAAATTGACTTTGGAGGCTAACCCTTTCCAGGGGTTTTATATTAAAAATGAAAGAATGTGTGGAAGCTAACCCTTTCCAGGGATTTTATTGAAATGATGGATTGATTTTAAATTGACTTTGGAGGCTAACCCTTTCCAGGGGTTTTTATTGAAATGATGGAATGTGTGGAAGCTAACCCTTTCCAGGGAAATTTATTGGAATGATTGGCAGAAAGATTATCTAGTGAAGACTTCTTGTTTAAAGCCCAAGATGAAGGCTGACACATGCTGAGGATGATCAAACATGGATCCTAGACTCTGCTAAGGAAGATTGATGAAGATAAGGGTGACAGAGACTGTCCATGTCTCTCATTCCAAAAGGTGTACTCAATGCAAAATTGAGACAAACTTAGCTTGTTTAAAGTCTGGTTTAAATTGGAAGAAACTCACCAGGGTAGGCTAAAAGGTGACTAAAGACCTGTTCCTATGTTTATAAGAAACCTGATGGGTCCTTGTATACAAGCTCAAGAGGAAGCTGGAAATGCTTTTAAGAAGCCTGTGGGTCCTTGTACAAAGCCCAAGAGGAGGCTAATCGAGGGTCCTTGTTATAGCACAAGAGAAAGCTATGTAGTTTTGAACTTATTTTGGCTCTAAGCAAATGGGTAAGAGGTTTCACCGGGAATAATTCCTCTTTGGGTGGATGTGTCCTATTATTTGGATTCTAAGGTTTTTGCCAAGATGTTTCACCGGGAATAATTCATCTTGGGGGTTTGAACTACAGATCTCTAATTAGGAAAGAGCCTTCACCGGGAAGACATTCTCAATCCTAGGCCATATTCCTATAATATATATATAGTTTAACTGTCCTAAGGTTTATACTCAAACGTAGTTCTAAACTAATATATGCACAATTTATATTTGACAGTAATTTAAATAAAGACTGTAAATTGAAAGCTTGTAAAGCCTAACCTGGATGGAGTGGAGGCCATTGAAGAAGTATGTACAGAGCCTTACCAGTAATTGATGGATAACAGTTGAATATATATATGATAAACAGTTAATGGTTTTTTGAAAACAGAAGAAGTGAAGATGGACAAAGGTCACATAGGTATCTGAAGAGTTTCACCGGGAATAATGCCCTTCAAATACCAGAAGAATGTTTTGAAAACAGAAAGAAGATTTTGAAAATACAGTTTTGAAAACAAGCTAAGAAGAGAAGGTTTTTGGGACTTACACTCTATTAGAGGCCCAGTACTTTACAGTACTGGTGTAAAAGCAATTTGAAAATGATTTGGAATGATACAAGGTTTTGTTGTTTGAAAACCTTAATCATCCGTTTAATTAGAGATTGAAAACAGTTTTGAATATTGACAAAAGTCAACTTAATCAAAGTAAAAATAAAGATTTTTACTTAATTAAGACCTAAACAATTAGGGTTTTATCATAAACTTTATTTACAAAATGATTAGGTTAAAACAAAGTGAATATATGTATTTAAAGTATTTAAGAAAACACTTAAAACATACTATTTTAAACCTAATAAAAAATATATGAAATAAATAATATTTTTATGATTTTTTTATTATTCACAAAATAGGTATATTAAATGATAAGTGTGTGAAAAATGAAGTGAAAATAAATTAGTTTGATAGGTTAAATAAATATGTGAAGTTTGTGAGAAAATGAAAGAATTTGTGTGTTAAAAAAATAGTTTTGGCCCTTGGAGGGTTTGAACCCACGCCCTCTAGGTCACACACTCAAAACAAACACCACTGAGCCAACGCGCGTGTGGTGATAGTAACTTGCATTCATTTGGTTATGTTTCAAAACAACTAGTAAATCATTGAAAAATAAAAGAATCAAAAAGTCTGGGGCGAGGGGGATTCGAACCCCAGACTTGAGGCATGATGAGACTAAGGGCGTATGGGAGGCCACTAGGGCAAGTTTGTTCAGTCGTTTAAGGAACGCATACCATTCAAAATAAAATAAACTTTGGCCCCAGATTCAAATTTTGCGCGCCATGGCCATAGTCATCTTCTTCCTCGAGCTCAAAGATTTTCAAAATCCTAACTCTCTGGTTTCTCAACTAAATGACATGATGTAAACATCAATCTTGTTCTAAATTTCCTCACGAATCCAGATATGTAACTAACATTTATTTATATGAACTATAGCTACCTAATTTCTCAGAAAACTCTAAGAACATATAAACCCTAAATTTGAAATTAAATGACAAACAAGATGAATAAATGCAAGATGATAGAGGGTTTTCAATCCTCTGATGATGCTAAACAAGATAGAATCGAGCTTTAACTCAGTGAGTGCTTAAATTAAAGAGGTGAAGTTCAGAAACTTACCTCTGAAAATGGAGGTCGTGAGGATGATTGAGAGCACCTGGGTTTGAATGAATGATCTCAATAGATTCCTTGAGACTCAATGATGCTAACTGAATGCTTATTGGAGCTTGAATCCTCCTGAATTGCTCCTTGAACCTCCCTCGATTTCAGCTTCAAGTGGACATGGAGGTTGTTGAATTTGGAGTTACAGATGAGCTGCAGCCATCTGGTTAGCTTCACTATGACCTGAGGAGTGTGCCTGGATGATTGGCTTGACTTGAAACCTCCTGAATCACTCTATGGACCTCCAACTGCAAATGCTCCAAAGTGAGAGCAACAATGGTGTTCCTCTACTTACAGAAGTGATCCAGGTGCTTGGATCACCTCAAATGACCTCCCTTGAGATGTTAGAATGCTCACTTTTGATAACACGATTTTATATCGTATATTTAGCCTAAAATCCATAGATATTTATAGCATTTTCCGTTTATTATGTTAATTTATTGTGATATTACGCGTGTATTTGTTTTGTTTCAGGTTTTACACTTCAATTACGTCTATTTGCGAAAAGGAAAGAAAATCGAGCTTAAATGACCAATATTTATGCTTAAAAGACGTAAATTGGGTGCTGAAGTAAAAAGTGAGTGCAATTAGGACCCAAAAGGCCCAAAAGAGCAATCCAGCCCACGAAGGAAAGCGACCCAGGCCACGCTAGTAAGCAGAGACGCACGTCTCTGCCACCTCAGCAAAGGGGAGACGCACGTCTCCACCTCCCTAAAGAATCTCCACTTGAGACGCACATCTCAAGTCAGTCAGCTGCTTCCCTGAAGAATCGGAGACGCACGTCTCCAAGTCCCAGTCAGAAAAAGGTCCCTCAATTCACGGATTCCAACTGCAAATCCCCTCCTATAAATAGGACCTGCTATCTCACTTCAATCTGTCCGATTTCCTGCCAACGAAGTGCTGCCGAAATTGTACCGCGAACCGCTTTTCATTATTCTGTTTTAATTCAACCATTTATTTTCTCACAACGATTTCTACACTGGAAATTGTTGTGAACTTTTCGTAGATCTAGCCTTACGTTAGATTTATCGTTTTAATTCCTTGTTTTTATTTTCTGCCATTTAAATTCCGAAGAACGATCCAGCCAAGCTGTGGTGGAAGTTCGAGTACTTCAAGATTCAATTTAATTCAGATTTATTTTAATTCAGGTTTATTATTTACCGCCTTTATTTATATTATTATTGCATGATTTATTATATGCCAATTAATATGCCTATTAATATGAACCAAATTTATTTATGCATGTTTAACCATATTAATATGTCTGGCTAAATCACTAAAGGTGTCGGTATGTAAAGTAAGTTAACCGTAGGGATCCGAAATAAATTGGCTTAAATTATGTTTTATTAATTATCACTTATTTTTGGTTTATATGTCTAGTTTAATTAGTAAGTCTTAAAACCAATAGAGCGAAAGTTTGAGGGCTTAAGACGGTCAAAGGTTAAAACCAATAGAGCGAAAGTTTGAGGTCTTTAACTAGATAGTAGACATAGGACATTAGTTTTAAGGATGGCGAAAGCGTATTAAAACTAATTGGGACTTATTTATTTCCAAAAATTGTTTTTACACTCGAGCGGGATGGCGAAAGCGTACGTTAGGGATATTAGCTTGCTCCGAGTCAACAGAGCGAAAGTTTGAGATTAGGAGATTTAAATAGATAACAACCTCATAAAATAGGCATTTTATTAATTACATTGTTTCCAAAAAGCTTTTCTAAAATCTGATGGGATGGCGAAAGCGTACATTAGGATTAGGATATTAGTCTGACTCAACAGAGCGAAAGTTTGAGACGAGGATTTTTAATCAATTGAATTAGTAAAGATCTTTAATTTGATTATGCAAAAGCCAATGGACCTTCGGATTTCCTGTAGTTAAACGAAATACATACTGATACCTGTCT